>NW_025783697.1:0-28788 GCF_021130785.1 Homalodisca vitripennis
TTGGCGAGAAATATGGAACATTTTCGCTAACATTCAGTATTTATGGACTTTTTAAGCAGTTGTGCATCGTACTTATAAGATGTGTTGAGTAGTTAAGTACACTAGTTTAGAATTTTGTACATAATTTTTAGCAACTTTGTTAGCTATTTTTGACCTCACTACGACAAAACGGGAAATCTTAAAGTATCAAGAACTATAAGATATCAAACTCCCTTAATACGTATTAAGAAAGGTTGGATTCATTTAATTAAAGACAATGCATGCTATCATTGTCAACTTTTTAACCCTTAATTTTGACTGGGTTATATATGAAAAACAATTGTAAGAAAAAATTGATATAATTGCTGAACCATAAATGACAAATGATTGCATATTAGCAGATATTTCTTAAACTATAATGTACTTTTTAATGATTCATACTTGTACAGAGCACCCTTTGTAATACGAATTATTTTCACTAGAATTGTACAGGTGTTTAATTATAGAGTTATGCCCTCATTAAAAATGATATTCTTATAAGGTAGTATTTGATTTTATAAAAATGTTAATACACCATCACAAATAGGTTGCCAGATTATTATTGATTTACTATTAACACTTAGCCTCGCTCTATTTTTTACTTTTGTTTCTCAAAAGTATTACGTTAGTATTATTATTAAAAAATATATATTACGAAGTAGTTTATGATATAATAATAACGGTGAATCATAAAGTTAATGACAATTTAAAATTAGTTTTATCCTGCAAATACTGGTCTACAAACAATGATATAATATATAGGTATTTGGGAATGTTTTTCACAACTTCTGAATGTCCACAAAACAATCATAACCAAAAAGTAATTTATTACAATGTAACAAAAAACCTCATACATTAATGACCTTATCTCATATGAAATTCGTAAATGAAGATAATATTTCCTAATATTGCAATTATTTCCTCAATAATATCCAAAATTAGTGGTGGAATAGTATACATTAGTGTCAGTGTTACCAAAAAGCATATATTATTTTCGTTAATAACATAACCAAAAATTGTTCTATGAATAATAATCGCAATTCTTTAAAATGTTACAAACATATCAACTATTAACGATATGTTTATATGACAAAAATAGAACGTATTAATTTAATACATATTCAAAATTTTTAAGGGAAATAACGTTTGCTAGTCTTTATTTAGCTATTTTTGGGTGCTTTTAAAAGATTTATTACTCCAACGCACAAAACCTTTTGAACAGATTTCAGACGAACTTTATCATAAGGAAATTGATTGGATGGAATAAACACACTACACATATAAGTATATATTTATTTTTTTAGTTATAAAATACGTATTTCATGGGGTTTGTAATTAAATGAACAAATTAAAATCTGTCCACAGTAATGTACAATGTATTTATGAAAGTAGAGTTAGAGTTATCTCAAGGTTTATTGAAGAATGACATCAATGAGGAATTTTTATTTAATTTTTTTTTCACTTCAACACATGAAATTTGTATCCTTCGACATTAGGGGCGGGCATATTCACTAAAGTGAAATGGAGAAGCAAATAATGTAATTGACCTTGCGTTTATGTTGACGCAAAGAAACCCATTCTGTCTGTGAGTAGGCCTACTAGTTATTTCATAAATAAAATAATACGAGCAACAATAAGATTGTTAAAGTTTAATATATAGAATAATGATTTCTTGGCTGTATGGTCCGTTTTGAAATAAAGATATACAGGATACTGCTACAATCGATTACCTACATTAATGATTAGGTAAATAGAAAAACCTGTATAATTCCTAAATTGAAAAATAAACGTTGGCTAAGCGAAACAATAAAATTTAGAATGCAAAAAGCTCCCCCCCTCGTAGTGTACTTTGTCCGGTTTTACAGGCTATGTCATAGCCGTTGAAGATAAAATACCGGCGGGGAAAACATAAAAAAGCAAGTTAGATTTCTCAAAAAAGAAGCCTTTTATTTAATTGTTAGGAATTAAAAATATTATTAGTATATCGAGACTATTATGTATACAAGTCTAGGTGGCCGCGTGTGTTTGTTCTTCTTGTACTAGATTGAGCAATTTTTGACCGTACATTTATACGAGAGATTTTGTATTTATTATTGGTCTAATTAAGAAATAAACACACTTGCGACAGTAATAAATTTCAGCCTTTACCTCTCCCCCTACCGAAGTAGAGATTACAATTACTTAAACGTAGACCGCTGTTTGATCACATAGGGCTATTTTAAATCTACGAGTACTATATTTATCGTGGCGGGGAAAGGCTAAACTCAAGTGGCTATTTGGAAATATTTATAACCCATTTAAACTAAAAAATGCTACTTACACGCAATTATAAAACAAAACGAATATCGAATCATAGTTTTACATCTCATCCTCTTTACAACCATAAGCTGGGAGAATAATTACATTTACACAAATATATCTTGTATATTTTCAGAGAAATACGATAAAATTTCATACATATTTGTGAAAAACTGTTTCTCTTTCCAACCTTCAGAATTTTCAAAACATAGTATTTTTTAATCTTTTAAGCCCAATTGGTCGTAGTAAAATACGGGAAGATTAGAATATATTCCAGTGGCCATCCATCTTTATCCCAAAGAGACTTAGGTTATGTAATTTAAAAAGCAAGGCTTAGGTGTCCCAGCTGTTCAACAAGGAAATTGAGAAAGTGGAAACCTCTGGTGAACTGCTAGTGAATAATAAAAGTCAAAACAAAAAAACCCCCACCAAAAAAAAAAATAACCCCCATATTCTTAATTCAAAATATATAATTTTTTAACATAATTAAAAAAAATTTTTTTTTTTTTTAAAAACAAAAAAAAAAAATATTTTTTTTCTTAAAACCCCCTTTTGGTTTTTTTTCAAAAAAGGGGGGTGGGGGTGTGAAAAAAGTGGGGGGGGGAAAAAAAAAAAAAAATAAAAAAAAAAAAAAACATACCTTGTCCAAGGAAAGAGGAAACTGTTTTATAAAGTATACAACACCAGGACAAAAAAATTGATGAATAATAAAATTTTGGCCTGATCTAAATAAACACCTTGTAAAGTAAACAAAAACACCAGTACAAAACATTGATGAATAATAAATTTTGCCTGGATCTAAATATTAAGTAAAATATTTGTAAACATACTACCCATTGATGTGAATTATTTTACCCTGGAGAGTAAGTGATAAGTAAAAATATTAATGTTTTGTCATCCGTGCAGGAGATCTTAAAAAAATATCCCTTGAACAAAACAGAAAGGGACAATTTATTTGTTTCCATTCCGGTTTAACAATCGCCAGTGTTGATTATTGCTTACTGGGAACATGATTGTAACTAGATAATTGAGGTTTGCTCAGAAACAGAAAAATATTGATTTTGCAGCCAATTAGGGTTTTAAATGATTCTTGATAACGTAGTCCATTTAACGGGATAGCGAACCATTAGGAATGCGACATGTTTTTAACAAACAACCAACACCTTTAACTTAAACCCCATATGTGTTATCAGCCCTTTCACTTTTTTTTCATCGTTACATTGCTTTAATGAAACTTAGATAGAAAACGTGAGTGTTATTGAATAAAATAATATTTTATTATTTCAAATATACTATAAGATGGGAATGTGAATTAAAATGTTGTATTTTTATAATAGAATATGAAATAATTCATGCGATCATAATTCAAAACATTAGTATTTACAATTGTAACTTATAGTCAATAGAAGTACTATTTTAAAACTCGTATAACTTTTCTACCAAGGGGCAGTGGATATTCTGGAGTGGATCGGTGTACCGCGTATTATTTTGCAATAATATTTTAGTCAAGAAAATATAAAATCTTATATAACGGCTCGACCAATTATTATTTTTAATGTTGTTTTATTTCGCTAATACTGTTTCAGTTTTTAAAAAATGTTATGTATTGTGTAGTTGATTTAATACATTGCATGGCCTTTGGGTTCAATGATTCTACCACCAAGCCCTTATAAATATTTTATATTTTTATGGTAAATAAGTTTATGTTTGAATTATATTTTAAACGTATTCCTTTAGCTGGTACTTTAGAATAAAAAAATGTATAGGTTTTATTCTTACATATAATAAGGCTAAGATGTCAAATATATCCCCCTAGTGCCAAGGGTGCGTTTGTGGGTGACTGAGCTCTAAACATAAAAATGCATCTCAACTAATATGAAACAGTATATTTTCTCTTTATTTGATATTGAATTACTTAAAATAATTTTATAGCAGTGAGTAAAAGTTAAATTTTATGTTACAGTATTCTATTTCATAATGAATTTTAAAAACCTCCTGTCACGATTTTGCAGTAAACAATCAGAATAAAATTACCTGTAAAGTTGGTGTATATATACTGTAAAGAAAATTAAAAAATTGAAACTTAATTTAATAAAACTAAACCATTTTAAAATATTATGGCCACTTTTTTACAACCCTTCCGAAAGAAAAGAGAAGGACAGTACACCAGTTTGTAAGAGACTCAGTGAATATTACAGACCAAAATCCACGTACGGATACGATGGTATTTCATTGACCAACGTAGCGGTCGCTTCCCGTGTGCTTCAATGTGTTATATATTACAGTCGAATAACATTCTCATCGACTGACAATAACTACTATAAAGTGTTTACCGAGATTCTTTTTGTAAGCATTAACGACTTTTTATCACCTTCAAACGTAAAATTTCCTTTATATAGGATATAATAGGGTTTCTTCATTTTAGGTATAATATTTTATTCATAACTGTGATATTGAAGTCCGACAATAAAGTAATGAGACTGATTTTCTTTGCAAGATGTGTCAATCCTTCAGGCTTGCATAGGTACAATATCTTTAACCTTGATCTATAAACCGTTTCTACTACAAGGAGGACATCGTTACAACTGCTCAGTTTTGAGTTGTGCTGTAATAAGTTAACACAAGTGTTTGTGTCCCTCGTCACGGAAATGGAACCACATAATACTGCGCAACTGTATGCTATTTACTTTTGCGTTACAACAACGAAAATCTATTGTAAGCTTCAGAAGACTTTTGGAGATGATTTTATGTCAAGAGCTCAAGTTTTTCGTTGGCATAAGATGTTTAGTAAGGCAGAAAGAATTTTAAGGATGAAGACCGCAGTGGAACGACCATCGACCTCACGAACGGATGTAAACTTGACCAGGGTATGTGAACTCGTACCATCTGATCGAAGATTATCCGTGAAAATGATTGTAGAAGAACTGAACATCTATTGATAAACGGTTCGTTCTAGTAATAAAAGAGTTATTCCGTGTCCGTGCGAACATTGCTAATATAATTCCCCATTCCATACTGCTCTGTAAGTACAGCAATTTTTAACATAAAAACAAATTTCAATACTACTTCAGCCACCTTATTGACCAGATATCGCTCTGTGCGACTTTTGTCTTCTTCAAGAGTCAAAACAAGCGATGAAGGAACACCATTTTCAAACAACACAATATGTCCAAAAAGCTGTGAAGAGGATCTTGGAGGATATTGCAGAAGATGAAGTTTTCAGAAATGTTACCATCAATGGCAGAAGCGCTGGAAAATGTATGTGCAATCAGGAGGGAACTACATTGAACAAGAAAACACTAAAATTGACTATTAGAATGAGCAAAGTTTTTCACATCAGTCTCATTACTTTATTGTCGCACCTCATATGTAAAACAATTTACCGAAATTATTAAAACATTGTAAATGATTAATTTTAAACTTGTGATAGTCAAAGTCCTTTATTAAATGACCGATAACACATAAACTAACTATTTCAACATTTAAAACTAAATTTTATAGTGATTCGGTTTGTAAAATATTTTATTATCTAGTCCGTGATATGCACGTCACTTTTAATGACCAAATCGCGTGGCAAGATATCCAGCAAATACTTGATTTATACGCTTGTAATTTACAGCAGAAATGTATTTATTATCAGAGAAGAAAAGGATTTTATAATGGCGCATACGAAATTATGAAATTTTGCAAGTGTTTTGTAAAACATTTTCCCTTCTAGCTGGGTTTTTCCCTCAAATAAAGATGATAAATACCAATAGCGTAGTATAGCAGGTACAATGGTTATCTCAAGATAAACCAGAGAAAGCTCCGTCGAGCGTGGCTGCTGCTGGATGGGTGACCGCTGAGCCAAGGCCGCACTATACACCAGGCCGGAGCCATCCAGCTGTGACGTCACAGTAGCAGCCGTACCGGCTTGGAGCGGCCGTTACATTCAATGCAAAATACGCAAACTTACACCTGTCATTTGACAGCTTAAAATCTAGGGTAAAATTATGTATTTTATATCAAATTATAGCTTACATCATCCTCTTTAAATCTGTGGCAATATTATTTTATTTCGGAATGTATAAAAAATAATAAAATTGATTTGAAAAACATGTACTAAAATTAGAACATTTCACTTCATGCTGTTGCTAAAGCTACTTGATGGCTTAAACTATCGAAAGACTTATTAATTTTGTTTCAATATTTGGAAGTTGGGTTATAATAATAAAGATTAAAAGTGAGTTCAAAAACTAATTATTTTAATTTATAAAAGTATGCTTATTTTGAGTAGGTAGTCACAATATTAGTTGCAAAGGTAAAAATGACATATTAGTAAAACAGTGTATGTAGGTATCATCAGATATTACAAAGAATTATGAATACCAAATAAACATAAATAATACCTATTACTTGTTAGAATAAAATTTTACAAATTCAATTTTGTTTAGTGTTTTAAACATTTTAGTTTGAACCCTTAACCTAGAAACTTTTCTCTTTTTGTTAGATTTTGTTTTTACACTACAATTCTTTTCAGACTGTTTTCTTCTCATTGAACCAGTTGCTGATCTAGAATAATTATTCTAAAGAATAGGACAAAATGAAAAAAATGAATTGTACTGTAAGTCTACTTTTTTATACATTACAACTGTTACACTTTTCATTCTAATTTAAGGCCAAAATTCTAAGAGAGTCTGTTTTAATACTGCTCTCTGATTATTTCTCTGAAGAAATTTTACATTCATATCATTCTATCAGACAAACAAACTTTAAAAGATACAACAATAACCTGCATAATGAAATCAGAAGGATATTTCAAGGCACCCCTATCAATTAAGTTAAAAGTAAACCTTATCCTTCCGTAAAGGATCGATAGAACAATTTAAGTCAAAACCAAGGGTTAACAATTTCTTGCACGATCTACATGATCTATTCTTTAAAGTAATATGGCTTACATAACCACCAATATATAACTAAACTTAACATATCAATGTCTGTAACTTTAACTTCATTCAGATCTACTTGAAACTCGTCTAAAAATGGATATTAACGATTTCTTTTTTACATTTCTCTAAATCATCGTTCTGAGAGAATATATCTTATATACATATTTCAGAATGTTTTGCAGAGTGTAATTTAATGAGACTTAATATTTTCAATTTTTTTCAGATTGTATTACCTGATTTACTGAAAATGTTATATCATTTGCCTAAATTTGCCAAAACGTGGTTACAAAAGTATCTGTTTGAAATTTTCCTAGTAAGATGTAGGACAATTTTAGGTTCTTAGTTAAGAATTCGACTATGTTCTAACAGAGTATTTTAGCTTCTTGAGTTTCTTTAGATAATTTACCATTCCTACTACCTACTTTTTCCCCTTGAATCTCTATCACATTCCACATAACCATGAACAAAATTTTTCTACATATAAAACTGGTTTTGTCCGTCATTAAGGTAATTGCCTTGTAATATTCATCATTAAATTTTACCCATTTATAAGCTTGTTTTGCAATCACAACTTTCCAGCATTTTAAAATTATGTCCATGAAATAAGCAGTACTAGAGTGTATATCGGTATTTTTTAGAGCTGCAATGTTTTTTTCGTCCAATAATTTATAAACAAAGTAAAAAAGTACTTTATTGTTTATCGGATATTAAACATTTATTCTAAAACCTAAGTCAGTGAGTAATTTTATAACTTGATTAGTTAGGCTGAACAAAGAATCTGTATTCAAGTTTTTGACAGGAAAGAGGCCTACGATTTCTTTATATTTTGACAACATAGAAGTTATCATAAAAAACTTGTATAGTACTCGCAAGTTCAAGCTTATCGTCGTTTAGAACCAAACCCCTCTATTTTAACTGCCACAGTATTTAACTTGTGGTTTTACATACATTTCATCTAATAAAAGACAGCATAATTTTTCACTATCATTAGGAAGGCTTGCTTTCTTAATTAAATAAGTAATTAATGTGCTATGATTCTAATCCAGTGTTGTTAAGCCCTAACTTAAGCGTTTACTTACTAAGATATTTTTGGTGTGGCATAGTGAATATCTTTGCTGCTCGTATGTAATTATAAGCAACAGTATAAGCAAACAATACAGTAGCAAACCACAGAAGAGTATTTATACAATAGCTAACTTTCTCCTTAAAAGTCAGATTAATCTGTTCCTTAAAAAACATCAGTCTCGTTGTGGTTTTTGTGTTGTCAGCATGTTCTGTAATTAAAATGTCAATTGAGTTATTTATTATTTTAATGTGTTTTTCTGTTGTGCTATTTTTCTGTAACAAAATCAACATTTTCTTCAAATACACAATTGAACCAAAACGTTAGTTTTTCCCAAGAGTTTAAAATATTTAAAACCACCTAAAATTCCTGCATCCTTATGATGAGTATTTATCACAATATTATTACAATAAACAGTGCAAGAAAGACACTAAATATTACTGATACATTTAGATACTTTCAAGTTACCCTTGCTTTTTTTTAGACACATTGAAAAATTTTACACTATCCTTAGATTGTTATCAAAATACATCGTTTTTTTAATAAATCACAACTCCTGTCATATTTATTTACCATTTACTTAATAGTAATAATAATGTCTAAAGCTGCCAATTTTTCTTTTTTTCCCTCTTAATTTAATTTTCTCTTGTTTCCGTGGTTTTTCTTAGCTGGGGCAAGTTTACTGACATTTGTCAGTGAATTTACGAATTTACGTATTTACGAAGGCTGATTCTTAAAAATAGTTGGCACAGCATTCGGCGTAAGTGTTACTCGGTCTCTTTTTACTGTCAATACACCCGTCCGGCTAGTTACTGAGTCTTCTCTTACAAGATAACGTTCATCAAAGTGTTTGATCCATACTACCGAGCTCTTACTTGGTACAACGTCTTTTCCTATGAATGGAACGAAGCCATTGTTGCCTAAACATTAACATCATTAGGGAATTTAAAAACTGCAATCCTACCGTCATCTTTGTAATTGCTGTCACAACCAGGTACACAGCAGGAAGTTGGGCATATTTTAATATTCTCTGTTGTGTAATAAAATCTAACGATACCATCAGTTTAGATATTTTGATACATTTTTATCTTCATACTTACACACTGTCAACTTAATAAACACTAGGTGTATGTGGTTTAACAAGCGAAATAATACAACAGTTGTGACACTACACATATCATCCAAGCTAGCAATAAATAACCACAGTCAGTTAATTACGTGCGAGCGCAGGGTGGAATGGTTGGTGTTGCCTTGAGCTACTCAGCCAGTGCGCCGTGCTGCTTGTCTCAGCTGATGCGGGCCGACCACTGCGATGACGTGGCGCGCTAAGTGGAGGGGTGACTCCGGCCTGGTGTATCGTGCGGCCTTGGCTGAGCGATCCTGTTCTTGCAAGGAGTCCACCTGCCGGCCATTGGTGGTGGTTCGGAAGTCACCTTTAAGCCGTTGGTCCTCAGGTTTAAGTGTTAGAGAGGGCTTCTTAGTCCTAACTTCACCTGGTAAATTAGGACATATTTACTTTACTTTACTATAAATATTCTCTTCTGTATTATTTTTTGTCGATCCATCTCTTCTAATAGTGAAAGGTGGTGTTGTGACGTACCTTATATTAATGTAACGGTGACGATGCTAGTGGGAATATTATTACTTTACATTAGGTATACTTCCAATTTTTATGAATATATTAAATTATATCATGAATGTATGAAACTAATAAAAATTTATATATGGAATGGATTTAAAAATATTTAAAACGCTGTTTATACGGTAATGTGTACACTAGTTATCCATTTATAAAAATTTAAATGAATAGGTAGTTTTTATAAAATTTAATTTTTCTAGTATAATACACAAATACCAACCGTCAGAGGCTTACATAGTAGTTTTAGCCACCCTGACACAACTATATAAAGAATGTTATGATGTTAACTGAGGCTGATATTATTTATTTATGTGTCTGGCTGTTGGTTTTAAGTCCAATAGCCAATAACTGTGGTTAGGGCTAAAATTATCTTTTCATATTTTATAATCCTTTTGATTCCAATTTTAGTCACTACTAAAAACTAGTTATCCTATCAATTGATTTTTCTCCTCAAGAAAATTTTTACTATCGATTTTAGTTAACCAAGTATGTGTGCTTAGGAATTCTAAACTCTATCTAGTCTCTTAGACTAGTAGGAGTTATGAACTTAAATTCAGTTTCTTATTACTAGTACCTACATTACCATTAGTTATTAATTTGTTACATTTATTCATTTACACTGTATTCTAGGTTTTGCAGTTTTAGCGCATATTATCACCACCATTGACATATGGTGATATGATTTAGAATACAATGGAACTAATATGTACTACATCCTCGTCGACCTATAATTGAAATGTAAATTAAAAATAGGTACAGTTTATGTTCCTTGTATATTTAAATTTTATACTTTAAATATTACTATATTTTTACAGTATACAGTAAGAACCAAATTTTTTGATGTAGATTGAATAATCTACAAATATTATTTAAGATTAAAACACTATTATAAGTAGTAGTTACTGCAGTGAGAACAACAGTACGTGACTTCACTGGAGCCTGAGATATTACACAAACTGTTAAAGGCCCTCCAGTTACTACCAGACTCTACACTGTAAATTTGAACAAGTAGTTTTCTTACACGTAGCATTGGTGTTTGCTAGAAAAATCGTGATAATCCTTTTTTAGGATTGCTATTTTAACAATTAAGCGAGGCAAAACTGTAATATTTTAGTAATCTTTATTTTACTAGGTAAATTATATTACCAAAAAAATATTTCTATATTATAGAAAATTTATATATGCGCTGTGGAGTTCCAACGAGAGTAATTTATCTTTAAGAAACACTAGCTGTTTCCCGCGATTTCGCACGCTTTCCCGCAAGCTTTGCCCGTATTATGAGCACTTCTAGTTCAAGTTAATTATATTTCCAACGCCGATGTAGAGTTTACATTGTTGCCACGATCAAAAAAGTTTGTCAAAAGTAAAATTTATAGTAATTATACATGTACAATGTACTTTGTTATAAAGTGGTCTAACAGTCAAGCTTTAAACCAGAAAATATTTTAAAGACAAAATAAACACAAAAACTTAGCGCCTTCTAGTAGTGTATCGCTATTTAATTTACGAAACTTTCCTGTAATTACGTTTATAATTATCAGGCGCTATAACAATATTTATATTTTGAAGCACCCCCTGGTGGTTAGTTACATCAATGGGGCATAGAATAAAAGCTTTCTGCATATATATATATATATATATATATATATATCTCAAATCAAATCAAACTATTTATTTTTCTCAAGAAACATAATGCAAATAGCAATATTATGAAAAACAATATTATGTATATCAAGTCAACAATTATCACTTTACAAAATATACTTTTTTCCCAGGATGACCTATATACTAACTTAACTTTTAAACTTATTATAACATTTTTACTAAAAATAAAATACAACTTTGAGAAAAATATAGGGCCCCTAAGATTATAATTAATCTGATTAGGGGTTCCTTCATTAAAATAAAACCAGAAATAAACTTAAAGTTTTCAGAGCTCAGAGCGAAACAGTTTATTTAAAATAGAAGTAGAAATTTAAAATCATCTAACATCCACCATCAATACGTGTGCTTACTGCCTATTATTAAATTTGAGATAATAACAAAATTACTATTTATAAACAATATAAAACCAGATAATACTACTTTTAGTAAACATCTAATCAATCAACTTTAACGCAGTTTTAAAATATAAATTGAACAATAATTAAATATAACTAACTTACTATTTGTAAAAATGCCTCCGTGTTTTGCTGAATCATTAACCATTCTCTCAATAACCTCAAAAACTTTATACAATTTGTCTCACTTTTTATGTTGCTTGGCAATATATTAATTAATCTTGGTGCTATAAAATTGAACGTTTTAGTATAAATTGTTGAATTAGGTTTCGGAACTTGACATTGATTTGCATTTCTTAATCTTAATGTGTAAATATTCTCCTGAACTAAGAATCTTCGACCAAATAAAAGACATTTTTATTACTTTATATAGAAATAGAGATCTTAGTGGCAAAATCTTTACCTGTTGAAAACATGGAAAAAGGCGAACAAAATTTTTCCTTTTTTTAAAATCTATCTCACAAATAATTTTTGCAATGTAACAAGTGGTTTTAAGCTCGTAAAATAAGTTCCTCCCCAGCACATTATCCCATACTCTAACCTACTATTAATCAAAGCGAAATATAATGATCTTAAAACAGCCAATGGACAAATATCTTTCAAAAAATAAAACAAAACGCACACTGGTAATTACTTTGTTTTTCAATCTCTCTATATGAGTTTTCCAGTTCAATTAACTATCTAAAATTATTCCCAAGTATTTCGTTTTTGAAGTTTGGTTAATTTTTGAACACTGAGTGAAGGTTTTTGAATTTCGCAAACAATCAATACATTTGAAAAAACAACATTTTTGCAGTTTAACGTTCTTTCGCAATGAAAAATCAAATATACATTGTTTTTTTCTGTATTTAATACTAACTTATTGTTTAAAAACCACCAATTTAATGAATTTAAATCCTCATTCATATTATAATTAATTAAGTCCCACGACCCCCCAACATAGCAAAGAGCAGTGTCGTCAGAAAATGCTGTTACTTTACCCTTAAACGTGCCATTGCATAAGTCATTAATAAATATTATAAACAGGACCGCTCCAAGAACTGATCCCTGTGGGACTCCACAGCATATTTCTCCCATTTGACTTATCTTACCATTTACTTTAACACACTGCTGCCTCTTATTCAAGTAACTTTTAAACCAATTCTGAGCTACACCTCTAAAACCACAATTATATAATTTCTTTAGTAGTAAATCATGATCTACCGTATCGAAAGCTTTTTTTAATATCCAAAAAAAGTCCCCTCACATTATCTCCTTTATTTATACCTTCATTTATTGATTCCATAAACTTATATAAAGCAAGCTCTGTACTCATACCCAACCTAAATCCAAACTGATTTTCAGAAAAAAATTTTATTTTGTTTAAGAAAGTTAACATTTTTTTCTTTCATGACCTTCTCGTATATCTTTTGAAAATGTTGAAATTAATGAGATAGGCCTAAAATTGGAACAATTGCTTGCTGAGCCACTCTTATGTATTGGTATTACTACTGTATGTTTTAATTTTTCTGGAAAAACTCCTGTTTTAAAACTTAAATCTATTAAAAAAAGTCAAAAACGTCCAAAATTGTGGGGTAAATTGTCTTTAGCATCACTGTATTAATGCCATCCAGACCTGGTGATTTACCGTTTTTTAGAGAATTGATTGCTTTTTCTACATCCGGCTCAAAACTCTCCCCAGGAATATAGAATTAACTTCATGACACTCAGTAAAGGTATTAATGTAAACCAAGTTTGTGATTGTAGTATCAATAGAATAGTTACCTACCACATCTTTTACTACAGCTAAAAAGTATTTATTAAATTCTTCAGCTACCCGCCTCTGAGTCATTTATTATATTTACCATTAATATTTAAAGAAACGTGTTTTGTCGTTTTTATTTGGCCGGCTATTTTTGTTAACAGTATTCCATATTTTTCTCAGATTACTGTTATTTGTACAAAACTTATCAGTATAATAATTAATTTTCGCTAGCTTTATATCTTTCTTTAGTTTATTTCTAAAACGTTATGTAATACTGCTTAAACTTATCATCACTAGATCTATACTTAACTTTATTTAAATAACTCATTTCTTTTTTTAATACGACTACATATGTTATTTGTTATCCAAGGCTTAAGTTTTTTGTCAACATTACTGTCACTCCCAACTTCGAATGTACAGGCAGAAATACAAGTAAAAAGTTGCGCTTCAAAGACATCATAAGCAATTGACGCATCACCTTGTGTTTTTACTATAGACCAATCTACAGTCTCAAGTAAGCTTATCAGTCTATCATAACAGACCCTAGCGAAGGTGACTCGGGGAGGGGCGGAGGGAGCACAGTCAGCTGACAGGTCCCCGCATCCCTCCAATCACACCTCAAAACCGTAGGCCCGTCATGTAGTGATCTGTTATCTGTGTCTGCAATACATAAGCTTTACACTCAAATTAACGTTTACTGGCTAGTCTAAACAAACACGTGATCAAAGCAAGTCTGAGAAATATTTGTAACTCGTGTTGGTTCATTTACTAATGATTCTAGACCTAAACTTTGCCAGCTTTATTTTGTAATTATCTACATCATAAATATTCCCACTTAGATATATCCACGTTGTGATCACCAAGAATTACAAAATTTATTGCAGATTTATTAACACTTTCCCCATTTATAAATAACCAAATAATTCGCCAACAAACTGATTTATTGTCGATTGCAATATTCTATAAATATATATATATATATATATATATATATATATATATATATATATACATACATATTTCTATTTATACATTCAAATTGTAATAACGATTAGTCAAATAGTTTCTGAATATATACTAAATATACAGACAAAACATTTATGTTTTATGTATGTATATATATATATTTTATGCCAACCTGTTTTCCTTTAATTTCACAATGGAAATTATACTAGAAAATACACTCCTGTATAGACTTCTTATACATAGCCGAGACATATGTAGATAAATAAATAGTAAATATCAGTCCCTAAACTTAAACATTTACGCGTACGAGTATCTCCTAATTTTGCATGCCCATTGTCTCGTGTTTAGCTTCTTTAATTTTGATAGTTAAGTTATACGTGAAAATACCAAATATTTCATCATATTAAAATTTAATATCGTCTGTACTTAGATTTTGTAAATGATTTTGAGATTTCCTCTTTACTATAATAATTATCAATAACATCCATTTAAAAGTTTGCTACCGCTGAATTAAATTCCATACAGTGACATGTCTTCTTATTTAATTCAATGCTGCCTATATAGAATTAAGCTTCATATATAGTTTCAACATGTCAATTTGTTTTCGAAATATCATAAGGACGAGTAGAAAAAATATAATACCAGTTTCTCATGTTTTAATAATGATTTTTATTATGGTTCTTGCTCATTATATTATATTAATTTTAATATTTCGTGGTTATTTTTATTAAGATAAAAACATAAGTGTGTACTGCAACACAGCAAATGCTGAGAGTTAACTCCAAAACCATGTATAAAGTACACCTCATACAGTAATTACGAATTTTATGAGTGTACTGATACTCAGCCTAATGTGAATTGGAGGCTTTAAAAAATTGTCCTATTACATTATAAATTGAACAAGTCTTACTTACAATCGTATTAGTCTATATGTTGTAACTTTTGTTTACTTCATTTACCCTGTAAACACGGAGTAACTGTATGTTCAAACTTTTTGATAACACATTTCTTTAACAACAGTTACCTATTACAATTTTTGGATAAATTTGATACTTGTAGATGAGCCTACTTACAATATAAGAAAAAGGAAGGAACAAACAATTTTACCTAAATGCTTTTGTGATTGTTACAATAGTGAAAAAAGGTAAAAATGAAATGCGAAAAATTAAGTTTTTTTAGTTGCCGAGTATTCATTTGTTTGTCAGGTTTTCATTTGTGTTACTTATTACATTCTAAAAAACAAATCTTTAATCGATTTTAGTTTGTGCTCTATATTTGTATGGTATCAACTTCAATGGAAAACTTTTACAGACTGGTACACAAAAAATACAGTTTTTATTGTAATATTTGTTACTTAAAACGTCTATGAATGTGAATAATAATATGTTTTTACTTTAAATTTGCTTAATGTGATTATCTTTTCGGATTAATCTTTGTGATTGAAATACTTCAGCTAGTTCAAAAGCAGAATGAGCAATTACATATATCAAGAATTTAAATACAATGTATAATATACATGGTATCATTGGTTTATAAATACATTTATTCTGTATGATTATTTATGTCAAGCACTAAGTTATATTTTTATAATATTTTTCTTGCTTAAAGAAAGTTAACCTAATTACCTTGAACAGAACAGAGCCCACGAAGGGCAACAATCCATTTGGAGATAAATAAAATAGATCTTTTTAAAAGTAAATGTTATTACAATGTTCAGTCTCATATAATAGGTGTGATTGTACTTTAAGAAAGAGCCAGCTACTCCTCACTCTTTACAACTGAGTACGCTGTGTGTGTTCTGCTAGTATCATGGAAGGCACTACAGGAAACTATACTCCATTTCTAATATAATTCTAATCGTTCTGACTTAAGGTATAAAATACGTATGGGTCATATTTTTCACTTAGTTTTACATGTTAAAAACTGAGTTTTAGCAAAATATATCCATCGAGAAGGCTGAACAAAAATATTATACTGGGAAATTTAGTAAATATGTTGAGATAGATAAAAGGGTAGTGTAAGGAAATACTCGAGTAAAGAGTGGTCAATATATATACAATCCAAATCACGCATTAAGCATCTCGTTGTCCAACGGAGCGTTTTCTTACAGTTTGCTCCATCCATTTGTTGCGTATTACAGCCAAATGACTCTCCATGTTCAGTAATTAACATTAGCTGCCTAAAACTGTTAGTTTGAACTCATGTTAATTAAATGGTATAGTATGTTTTAATTGCCTCCATGAAATTGTACTTTAAGTATTGTAATACGTAAGGGTTTTTAAGTCAACTATTGCTAAAAATTAGTAGAATATAAAACATGGCCGTTAATTACACGTTAGAAAAGCAGAGTATCCAATGCTAACTATATTTTTTCCTATTATTGCATTAAAAAAACTTTGAATTCTTATCGAATTCTTTGAACTTTGAAATTTATAAAAACTATGAATTCTTTGTGATATGTCTATTATTCATATTTTAATAACTAAGTCTTCAGTTTTAGAAGTAGTCATAAAAGTAACATTCCATAAATTTGAAAGGTTAGTTACCAACATTGCCGTTATTTTAAATTATTGACCTTAATTGATATTATTAAAAAATCTATTGATATAATTTTTTTAAGAGATGCTATTATTCGAAGTACTTATAGCATAGGCCTATTCATACTATATACGTAATCAAAATTTTATGAAACCAATCATAATTAATAATATTAATGATATCATAATTGATTTAAGTTTATATAATATATTGTTGCAGTAGAAATATGTATGATTTGTATGAAAAATAATTAATAGATAGTAATACAAATATAATAATATTATATTTTATTAAATTTTTAATCACTGTTATAGGATTTGAAGATTATATGTTTTAAGTTAGTCTTAAAGAGTAGAACGTCTTCAGATATATTTTACAGAAGGAGGAAATTGAAGATTGAAAGAAAGTTACTTCTTATTAAATATTATTGACTTATATTGAAAAGTGTAGTAAAAGTTCGCATTTAACTCCAAATCCATTTGATAATTAAAAAATATAAATGGAGCTATTTAAATCTAAATTAATATCATGTAATATTTATAACTCTCTTTCATTGATCTATTAATAAATAACTTCATCATATAGATACATTTTTTCTAAATTTGTATATTTAATTTTCAGTATTTAATAGGAGAGTTCAATACCTATGTATACGTCACCGATGACGTTTAATCAGATGAACATTTCTTTTTATTGTTCAAACGTGTTTTACTTACCCCTCTGGATGGTAATAATATCACGTGAAATCACGTAATCGAGATAAGGGGTTTCGCTTCACTCCCTCCCGGCAACTTTGATAACGTCGTACGGAGAGACAGAAAAATAAAAAATCTTCATTAACTCTCACTCAGAAACAATTTTGCATTAATCTTATAATATTATATATATATATATATATATATATATATATATATTATATATATATAATATATATATATATATATATATATACCTTATTGTACAAAGACTTATGTAACTTATGAATATCGCAGACATCATAGGTTATTTTCTACCTTTATTGTTAGCAAAACCTATACTACGTTCTCATATACTAATACAATAACTCTTTGTTATTCATGATAGAAATAAATAGCTGTACTATAATTTTTTACGTCATTAATTTCTACTATTCTCAAAATCATTTGTTAATTATTATTGTTTTTTCTAAATTAGAAGCAGTTTTGAGAGGCCTGATTAAACAAAAACAAGATTTAAACATCGATACGTTACAAGTAAATCATGTTAATAAAAACGATTCATTGAATTTTTAAGATCATTTGACTTAGCATTGTAAGTCAACACACCAACGCGCGTGAAGGTAACACAGACAGCACAACGATGAAATCATCACAAAAGTGTCGCAGTATCGGTGGTCAACACAGGCAAGTTTGCTATATCTAGTGCCATAAAAGTTGAGAGGGTGCCTAAAATTACTAATATTATAAGATACACAAGGCTAAGGAACATATCAGCTACAAAAAAATAAGTTTGGTATCACTTTCGCCCTCACAGTAACAATAGTAATTTTCATTACTACCACTTTCCTGCCAATATGCTCCACTTTTAGCCATGCAATCAGTTATTAGTGCTAATCTAAAAACAAAATATTGTCACCTAAATTAATATAACTATGTTTAACAAAGGTATGAAAACCTTCAATTTTTTTATTGACCCTGAAATAGTCCCGTTGTATTTTTACCGGATATGGTATTCTCTCTAAATGTCACAATTTTGTTAGCTATTTTTACAATTAAACTGTCCCCTATAAACTCATAGTTCATTACATAATTGCGGTTCTATGACTGATTAATTATCTCTATTTAATATATCCTTTTTTATCAATATCCTGCTTTGTCTGTCAAGTTTTTGCATCCCTATCTTCTATGTCATCATTTTGTTTTCTCTGGTGAGCATGCATCCGATATCTACCAAATTCACAGTCATCTCATAGGTGTTTCCCTCTCCAGTTCGATGTTTTCCTCTCCACTTATATTCCTGTCCCAGTTTGTTGTCGGTTTCTCTGCCACCTATTGCGACACTCCCTCCAATATCTTTCTTGTAATATATCAGCTTCTCGTTATCTACCATAGTTTGATATCTACTAATGTAGTTGAGTGAATCTTACCTGATACGTATGAGGATAATGGCAGTCCCTGTCCGTTGTGATTTTGCTCCCTTACTATTACTTTAATTTATATTAATACATATAATTATAAACAAAATATTCTTTTTTTTCAAATCTAAAACAGTAAATTATATCCAAACTTTAATATTATTATGGTAATCTGATAAAAATGTAATAGCAAACATATTCAATTTATCTATAATCTGCATAAACATGAAAGAGAACTCAACTATAACAAATGTTTTTGTAGGGTTTGTTTGTTTTGCTTGTCAATGGAATATGTATAGATTTCAATCATAGGTCAATGATGCATACCATAACACCTAAATTTGGCAAACAGGATTTGTTGGCGGATAATACATTGAATTCTATTTCTGTCCATTTGTTGAAAGTTGTGATACAGAGATAAATTATAATGTTAGAAACGCACTGTTTAAAAGATGATATTTTTAAGTTTTTAATCACCCTCATTATTTAAACTGACATTTATTCATATGATTCCCACTACAATTATACTGAGGGGTATGACATTTTAGCAGGCCCATATATCAAACCTAAATTATTAAGTATAAATAATTCATATTCTTAGAATATTTCATAGTTGAAATTCAAATACTGTTATATTTTATTTCATGTAATAGAAACTAGTTTTCTAATTAAAGCTTACCAAACTAGAAACATTATCCCACATTAAAACACCATCTTTGCTATATCAGTACAAAAAGTACGTGATAACTGGAGCCTGAGATATTACACAAACTGTTACACAAAAGTTCTTCGTGGTTACTATCAGACATAACACTACCTTTGAGCAAATAGTTTTCTTCCACGAATATTGGGTGTTAGCATAAAAATCATGGCGATATATATTTTAAGTTTCCTAGATTTAAAAACGATATGGTACCGAATTGCAATATGGCAGTACTTGTTATTTTATCTGTTAGTAATAGTATAAAATGTAATACTATATTTAATATTTATAAAATATTTTAAAAACATATATGAGTGTAGGTATCGAGAAAACCTGTACATTTACTTTATTGTAATACGACATTTTAATGAAAGTACTTTCATGTAAAGGCTACTTATAGATGGCTGAGAAGTCCTGAGATTAGACGTATATCAATGCTTCTTATATAGAAATATCATTATTTAACTTGATATTTATAGTTCCAATAGATCATCTTAAATTTTTGATGATATAATTTATTTTCAATCCAGTTTCTATAAATGCGTTTTAAACATTTTGTTTTTTTACAAACCTTATGTTTGTTTAATTAAGTTTGTGAGGATGGTAAATACTTCCTTGTTCAGTAATATTTATTATGTTTTATAATACATATTTTAATTTTTGTAACTTCAAATATCAATCTATGCTATTTCTAGGTACTTAAAATATTAAAATAAATAATCTTAATTCAATAACACGAAAAGCTAAACGTTTTCAAGCCCTAAATGTATTATATATTACACATTTTATATTTAGCTATTATTACAGTTTTGTGATATTAAGTGATTAATAAAATATCCAAACATTAATATGCTAAGCGAATCTTAGCAGTCTGTATATTATATTGGGACGTTCAACACCTTAAACCCTCCAATCGTAACATCTATTTACTTCGTTTATCTTGTAAACATCGATAATTGTGTTTTTTATTCCAAAATCTTGATAAGACCTTAGTATCTGGCGAGGGGTTTAAAGCTAGAGACAGATCAAATTATATAACATGCACGTTTGGAGTGGATTTCATATATACTTTTTGCAAAATACTTAAAGGTATAATTTTCGATAAATTTATTTGTGTTTTCTAATTACTATTTTTCCAAAGGGGTAGTTAATGGGCATTAGACACAATGCCCATAATTATTGATATTATAGCAGGTCCATATACCATCCTAAAATGAATTTATGAAATAACAATCTATTCTAGTTTGTTCTATATTAGTAACATAATTTTATTTATTGCAATTAGCACAATAGAAACTGAAGCAAATTCATTTTGCAACAGAAACAGTTGGTAAAGAAGATAAGTTAGAACAGTTTATGATAGAACAAGTAGTTATTTTTCACTATTTTGCTTTCTAAGAAATAAAGAGTTCAGTCTCATATACTGGGTGAGATGGTACTTGAAGAATGAGCCAAACTTCTCAAAAAACCCTTCATACTGAGTACACTGTGTGTTTCTGCTAAGTATCATTAAACAGACAGAGGGACTAAACTGCTACTTATAAGATAATATAGTGAATTCTTTCTTTAATTTATAGTATAAAACTTGACATAATAATTCAAATAAGTTTTAAACATGGTTTCTGAAATGTAACCAAACCCAATTAATGTATTAACTTTTAGGGACCTTTATGGATGTTGCGGCCCCACTTATTCATTCGAAGGGTAGGAAAAGTTTAATTTTTTATCTGGTAAATCTACCAACTATCTCAAAGAACGAAGCTTAATGCATAGACTTTCGAAATTTTGCCTTGTGAAGCCCATTTATCCGATCAGCCAACATTGTTCGGATGTATAATTTACTGTCACTCCCATGCGATTTGGCCTTAGCTTTATTAACCGGAATATTCTTAAATTTTTCCCACAGGTGACCATGATCGCAGAATTAAAGTTAGCAACAGTAAATATTATTTTTTTATTTATAGGATAATCATATGTTATTTAGTAAAGGTCCTTATAATTTTCCCACGTAACTGAAATAAAATATAATACACAGTACACCCCCCCCCCCCATGTTTAAAAGCAGGCGTGAAAATATGTGTCTTCAACACATCCCATTTTCATCAAATGTTAAGGTATGGGAAACTATTTCACAGTTATGGATAGAATTTATTAACTAAACTTCCAATACCACTGATTTCTATATTGGGTGAATGGGCCAACCACTCAGATATGACTAAATACAAAACGTATAATTTTTACATTGGGATGGTGTACAAATGTGTTTCTGGATAATGTGTACAGGCCTTTTTAGCTCCATTATATAGGATTATAAAATGAGCTATACATATTTAAAAAACTGTATGCAATCCAAAACGAAGCAATATAGAGGCAAGTTACAGGGTTGTGGCGTTTATACCCTGTACCATTGTGCAATAAGAAACGCGTCGCCTTCGCTATAACGATATAAAGTAAATGTAGTTCCAAACACAACAACAACTTTAAAGTTTACAAACCAGTTTCCATATTCTTTTGGAATAATTTGTAAAAAATGAGACAGTTAAAATTGGATAGTAAAAAATACTCCAGTGTAGAGAGACAATATATATAAAAGCCAAATTCACGTACGAAGTGTCTATTTTTTCGAGGTCGTCTTTTTGTGTGCTTGCATCGATTTGTTGTTGTACACAGTCGCAAGAGCCACCACTTTCGGATTTGTTGGTCGATTTACATCCAACCGCTTGAATAACCTTCAAATGTTTTATTACACCATGCACTCATTATCGGTTCTATTTTCGTTGTGTTTCATCAGGGAAAACATTGCCATATAACGAATATTGTGAAACTATATTATTTTTTCCCTGCTTAAGAATTAAACTTTAACGTTTTCTTATTAAAAAATCCTAGTTGGGAAATAGGACTTAGGAAAAAAATTCTTATCCTATTGGATTAGATTTTGCTAGGGTTCAAATATTAACAATTATTGTAAGATAATAAATATCATTCAAACTACTTTTAATATTTTCTGGACTTATAGAAAAAATCACTAATATTTTTCATACCATCAACATAAACTAAACAGATAAATGATCAAACACATTGTTTGGTCAATACATTTCCCAACTAATATAATCTTACTGGCCTCATCTTTCTTTCTTCATATTGCACCTCAATTTTAAATACTATTCATAAACAATTACTAACATTTGACATAATTTACTTCACTAGAATAAAAAAGACAGGACATTAAAATCTCAAAGGAATAGAAGTTCTCGTACGCAAACTACTAACAGCGCACAAAGTTTAAAACATTTATGGTTATATAAAAATACGCTCTCTCTTCTACCCATTAACCTTGCGTTACATGCGTTGTAAGTATTTATTTTATTTTATAAATTTCGTCGGTATTGATTTGAAGTTACTCTGGTTTAAAACTGCTTTGAAACCGTTAATGAACCCAATACACATTGCAAGCTGGTAACTTACCTGTACATATAGGTACACTGGAAATTACGTTTTATATTATGTTACTACCTTGTGGATAGATTATAATTATACAAATCTTTTTTAAACTGCCCGGACTTCAAGGAATGTTATTGTTTGCACAGGTTCGTTCAAAGCAATTGCCTGCATCACTCAAACTCATGATGCTGTCGCAGAAAGACATAATTACTTATCAAAATATTAGAATTTCTTTAAAGACGTTTCGAAAGGCAACTAGATTTGGAAATTATAATGTTTCAGTATACGTATCGCTTATTACCACAGAATCAATAATGAATCCATGTACATCTATTTGGAATTTAAACGTATAGCAAAACTTTAGTGTAATTGCCAGTATTTTAAAACTAAAATATCCTATTAATGGTGAGTTTAGAGAAGATGCTTTAAAATCAATCGAAAGGTAGATGAGTATGTTGACGCGAAACATTCCGTGAATTTAAAATTAAATATGTAAATTATATATTTATATTCTAAACAAAAAACACATTTCCGCTTATATGTGTTATAAATAGTTCAGTAAACCAAAAATTTATGAGGGAGCGTTTACTCATTTTAATGCACTTGAATGGTTTTACATCTATTTATTATTTTTATTAATTTCACCTAGATCTAGAATTTAATTCCTGCACTCTTTACTTTCTATTGACGCTAAATAAATTGAAGTCGTAAAAAATAATTTAAGATTTTTACAAATAATAAATTTTATATCGAATCTTAGAGAACAATTAGCAGACTGGTCAAAGAATATAAACATATCTTTGAAGAGTTCATATGTCAATTGAATAGAGTATGAGTGATATTAGATAATGATTTACCCAGTTTGCACGCTTATCCACTCTAGAGTTGGGCGGCCTGGACAATGAATAAATTGTTGTGCAATAGGAGGTTAGGCACATAGAAGGTTTAAGGAGACGGGTGGTGTTATGTCCTACTCAGAGGTAATTTGGAGACCAATTTTGTGAAAGATATAAAAACATTTAAAAGGATTAACAGGCGACCACACCTTCTTGATAGAAAAAATTTTCAAACAAAATAAATTGAAGCCCACCCTTTATATTATAATATATATATATATATATAATATATATATATATATACTTATATATAATAATATATATATTATAGAAGTATAGATAATAATCATAGATACGTTTTTGGGAACCTGAAGAAATCGACGCTACGTTGTATTTATTAAATTTTTTATGAATATTTAAGATCATAATATATAATATTACGTAAGATTTTGAACCTAGTGGATAAAATAGTTTTTGTATTAATTTATTAAGAGTATCCAAAGTCAGCTGAAATAAAGAAATCATTTTTAGTAACTACATCGAAAAAAACGTTAAAGTCTGTTACCCTGTGTGGGGGCGGCAAATACGGTTGTGAGGTTTTTGTATGAAAATTAATATTTAAGGAGAATTATGTGGCACTATTATTCTGATTTGTATCAAACATTCGTATTGAGAAATAAAATCACCAACAAAATTACAACAACCATTCTTTCAAAACAACACGAGTAGTATTTGAGACATATGTTTGCAAAGAGGGATAATTATTTCTTGCAGGGATTTCTCGTACCCAAACACAGATTTGGTTCACCAAGTTTAAAATAAATATTTTTATTAAAGAATTGCCATGAATTGAGAAATTTTATTTATTAAAAAAAAAATGTACTAGTGCTGGGAAGAGGACTAATAAAAACCATTTAAATATTTTGATAATATATGGTATAAAATATCTTCAAGTCAAGCATAAAACATATAATTAACAGTCTTATATAGATCTAACGTCTAATACATATATAACGACAAATATATTATATATATCATATATCATATATATTTAGATGTTTCCCACATTAAAATGCCTAAACTTTACGATATACCACCAAAATTACTGAGCGAAGCGCTAGCGTGCGAATTAGTAATCACGGTGGACTTTTGTAGAACGGCTCACAAAGTTTCAAGAGCGATAATATAAATGAAAAAAAATAACTAAATAAAAACCGTGCCCACTATGGTTATTATAACCGTCAAGAACAAAGTGTGGAATCCAATAAATTATCGATAAGAGGAATGGAAAAAAATACACCACTTATATCAGTAAACTAGGTAAAAGGATTGCAAAAAAAATTTATGATTAATTATATAATAGTTTTCTAATTAAATTGCGGTGTGTAATACTTTTGCATTGTATTTATTTGAAATATGGTTTTACTGAGTCTTTTACCGTCAAATAATATTGGAAAACATTGCTCCATCGTTTCTCTATCTTTTATAAGCATGAAATTACGAAAACCATTTGGCCTTATTAAGACTTTTTTTTATTGAATAATATTCATATATGATGAAACATCCGAGTTTTTGATGAGCGCAGAGACATGTCCACTCATATCAGAGTTTTTGCTAGACCGTCGAGTAGCGAAAAAATTTTTTTGCTGACTGTTTACTATAATTATAACTCATGATAAGGAATTATAGAATAATTGCAGGATAATAATAAGACTGTTGTTAATTAAAAGCTAAAATGCATTAATGACGAATGAAATATCAATGAATAGAGTTGTTTACACCAATCCAGCTGGTCTTTCCAGACTATCCTCTTCGCCAATGATCATTTTTACGAAGTTAGAATTATCCAATTTAAACTATAAATTTCTTCATGCCACGTAGTGATTATGAGTCTATGTGTCAAATAATCTTATGAGATTTTGTCTTGTCATTAAAGCCTATCACTCACCGAAGGGTTTTCATTCTTTTCTTTTGTCCTGACAATTCAGGTCCAATAAAAACCCCTTTTATATGTACGATTTAAATTTTTCATGTCTGTTCACGAGAAATTTATCTATAGGTTGTTTAGTATAATCAGCAAAGATGATAACATAAGATTATCCAGTTATATCCTATTTGTTGTACTTAGGTAGTGTGGATCGGAAGAAAAATAGTTAAATTAATACTATACGGATTCATGAAGATATAAAAAAAAAAATTAAAACGTGGGTGTTGAAAATAGAAGAATAATTCACAGATATTTTATCTTTTATAACAACTGACAAATTGTGGCAGGCGACAAGATATTTACTAAAATGCTATAACAACTTCAAATAGTTATAATCATGATATGTTACGCGTCACCTGATTTCGAGTGTCAGAAAAAAGTTTTCATACAATTGACATTAAAGGCGTTTGAAGACCATGATGATAATGCAGTTTCATACTTCTATCGTATTTGGTCTTAATTCGAGTAATAAGATTGTATATATGTTTTCATCTTATCCAACGCTTAGAAAAGATAAAGACTACTGTTTGACGGTTACAGGTAAGCATACCACGTCCCAAGGTAACCCATTTCATATTTAAAAAAGTCACAAATTTTAGTATTTCAAATGCTAAATATGTATAATGAAAATATATTCTTAATTGAGATACATATTATTGATTTAAAGATATTGAATTTTTTATGTACAGTAAATAATATATAAGCAGGTGATATTTTTTTAATAAAAATTATGTGAAACTATAAAATATTTTAAAAAATATAATTTATTTTCTCTATGATAATGGAAATTTGGTGCGGAACTGCTTTATCTTAATCTCATGGAGACCAGGTCCCGTACATACTTTACAGAAAGGGGAAATTGGAACTTTGTAAAGAACGTTACATTTATTATTGAAAGGAATGGACTAGCAATGCAAATGAATAATAGAAAAGGTTCGTAATTTAAACTCCGATTTCATGTAATATTTTTAAAACTACAAAAGTAAGAGTTTTTTTATTTAAAACTAACCACCATAATATTATGTGATATTTAATACTCCATTTATTATAGTGTATAGTTTAATTTTCTACAGTTTGGTAGTTTTATTATTTTGTAATTTTTACGTTTAATATGCAATCACTTGATACATGGCGAGCAACACCACGTATTAATAGGTGGCTTTTCAGTTGACGTGGGTCAACTTCATTTTACTTACCCTTCTAGATTGTAATTATCACGAGATAGGGATGAGAGGGAATTGCTTTCGCTCCTGGCCGGCAACCTTTCATTAACATCTTGTAAATAAAAATAAGTAGCCAGACAGGCAAATAGATTGACAGAATCATTTTTTTTAAGCCTCTAGAGTAGAAAGACTATCGGTATCACAGAGCTGCATAGCAATTTTGGATCAATGTGGAGGGCAGAAGTTACGTTTAAGATAATTTTATAAAAAACCTAATATTTTTTTCAGAATGTGTAGTTCAAATAATTAATACATTAGTTATAGTACTGTGTGCTGCAATTTTTTATCTAATTTATCTTTTTTAAATTTTAATTTAACTTATTATCACTTAGAAAAAAGTAAATTATATAAGCCTGCCTCGCGGTTTTAGTTAGTTCAAAAAGGGACCAAAAAAAAAAAATTAGAACTTTAATTCCGAATGTAACCGGTTATTCCTAGTATTGGTAGTGACCGCCTGGTACTTAGAGCTCCCTGAGGTGGGATTTACGAATACTTTAATCTCATAGCCACCTTGCAAGAATAGGAATCAGATGTATGCTCTAAACCTCTCCAAGCCAACACCGGGCAGGGATAGAACCCCCCCCCCTATGACCATGTTTTAGCAAACAGACCTTGTAACATTAGGGAAAACCACCGTATTCAAACGGTCCCATACTCCACAGAAATACTAAAAACCTATCGATCCTACTTACCCCCCAATAGCTTTTAGATTGGGTGGTTAGTGATGTACCCTCCTTGTATTCATGGAGGTTGGCCAGGTTCTAAGCTGGACTCATCTCATCGGTTGTTTTTCACCTCAGTGAAGGTTTACATGGAAATTGTTAAAACCTTTCCTTTCCATTACGGTAAATTTTTCATTGCTTTTATTCGTTAAAGCGTTTAAACAAATAATGAGATTAAGTTGCAGTTAAAAGAAAAAATCTAGAGTAAAAAATATAGTTAATATTAATAGCTTGAAAAAAACCTGAAACGTAACTTTGTATTTAACGGAAATTATTGGAAGATTTCCTAATAATCGAACGGAGGGGTAGTGTGAAATATGTTATGTAATAGTGTAAAGGGATTTTTGATATTATACAAATGGTTTTGCATAGGAAAAATGTATTATATGTTTGAAGAGATTTGCGTTTACTCAAATGTAAATATCCATTAATGATATTTCTTGTTAACAGATGCATTTATTTATTTAATAATACATTATTATGTACTTCTTCAAAGGAATCAATCCTTT
>NW_025783698.1:0-25219 GCF_021130785.1 Homalodisca vitripennis
GTCTGATGAA
Organism: Homalodisca vitripennis; assembly: GCF_021130785.1. Taxonomy (NCBI): domain Eukaryota; kingdom Metazoa; phylum Arthropoda; class Insecta; order Hemiptera; family Cicadellidae; genus Homalodisca; species Homalodisca vitripennis. The sequence goes on from NW_025783698.1 coordinate 11, forward strand.
CCTTCAAAATAAATGTGTGCTTTTTTAAATTTAAGTATATTATTTCACTGTTCTACATTTGTATGGCAGATGAAAAAATATCAGCCAGAAGTTTAAATTGGCGGCAACCCAATTAAATAATCAGGATATTTCTTGAATGAAGCCTAATTTAAAAATAACACTGCGATATCGCCCAAATTTTTAGTTAAATTATTTAACATGTTTTTATGTTTAGCAATTTTGAAACATATGAAAGGTTTGTTTGTTAATGATTACCAAAAAATGGTTTTACAGTTGTTTTTTTTGTTTTGTTTTTTGTTATAATTTGTTTGTTTTTTTTTTTCCTATTAAATCTATCTATAATTGGAAAGACTAAGGCCTCTAAAAAGATTATTCTAATACATACTACTTCATTAGTCCCTTACATTTTATTTGACTTGTTTTAATTCAAATGATTTTTCAATTTATAAACCTGATGCTCAAATGTGCATACGGCCAACACATTTTACTAATGTTATTAACCTTCAGTTGGGCGAAGCGTGCGCCCACGGTTTTATATGACGTTTCCCAGTGTAATGGTTATTAAAAGGGAAAGTGCAGCCGTTTTAACCTTACCTAACCTCAAAGGTAGTATATGTAAAGGTAGGTAAGTGTAAAAAATTGAATTTTTTTACAAAAAACTATTTTAATTACTTGTAAAAAACACTATTTTAATAAGGTTTACATTAATATTTTTGAGCATTTATCTATATGTTCTTAGAAATTTTTTTTTTTATTTAGCGTTATGGAAAAATTTTGAAAAACAAGGAATATAATGCAAAGCGGATACCACAATGATAGAACATTCATAAGACGGTTATGTCCTTTTCTGCCCCTTTTTAGGTTTGTGTGCCATTACAATACGTAGCAGGGTCATTTGATAGCTTTCCTCTTGCGGGCTTCGTGAACTCTCAGGATAGGTGGGCGGGGGCTGGTAAATGGCGACCGGACAGAGTCGTGAAGCCGGGTCCTTGGGCTGCCTGCCCACCGGGCCGCAGGAGACTGGAACAGTGAGGCATTTTTTGCGGTCGTTGTTCAGGCGCTATGTGGGCTTCTAACAACTGTCGAATTAGATTCATGCGGTAGTCCATGACATGGCACATTTTTGCATTTAGCATTCAAAGTGCCACATGCTCCTGTATTTTTCTCATATAGCCATGAAAACAGATCTGGACTGGAATACCAGTTATCCATATAAACTGTGTGGTTCTTATTCAAATATGGCCTTAGAATTATTTTGATGACTTTTGATGAAATGCCATCGTTACAACTGTCTTCGTCAATATTTGTACCCTTACCGGTTTATAAAACTATAAAGTCTAAGACTACTCCGGTTTCACAGTCACACAGGACGAATGTTTTGACACCAAATCGTTTCCTTTTGTTGGGAATATATTGGCGAAAAGGTAGCCTTCCCCTTCCAAGCATGAGGCTCTCGTCAACAACTAAATTCTGGTATGGCTGAATTAGTGATCTATATTTTCTCCTCAATGTTTCTATTACTGTCCTAATTTTGTATAGCATATCCCCAGAATTAGAATTTATGTTGTCATCAAAGTGGATCAAGCGCCTCAAAAGTAGGTATCTGGTCTTGAGAGAAAATCTTAGAAAAAATAGGAGTTTCTATCAGTGGATCACTCGACTAATACTGTTTTATTGTAATTTTTTTTTTTGCAATGTGACATCAGAAGGCTGGTTGCTAAAAAGCAATAAATTTAATCGGATTTGTTTCCACCCATTTGTGAAAGTTTGGAAAACTCAGTGAGGACACCTTTAGTGCTTTCAAAATAGTATTTGTTTGTCTCGGCTGAAATGTGGGAAACAACATCATAGTCAAATATTTTATAAAATGTGTCAATTTCCTTCCACTCATTGGCTCCTAATTCATCAGTAACAATGAATCCTGAACTTGAACTTTCAAAATTAGCTATCCTAGGTTCAAAATTGACATTGTGTGTCCATTTGCAAGTAGAGCATACCTCATCTGTGTGTAAATCATTACTAGGGTGTACATTTTCATTTGTTTGTCCATGTAGGTCAGGTAAAGGTTGTACTGACTAGGCTACTCACGTTGAAAGATTCCTCAGTAGTTTCCCTTGCAGTTTTCCTCGCAATCTGGCAAAATCTTCATCCATACTCTCCTCAAAAATGTCCTCAACATTAAAAAAAATCTCCATCGGAATCCAATACAAGTCCATCGTTATCAATGTTATAGCTGCCATCAGATTCTATATCCAATTCTCTGCGGAATGGCATCGCTATTGTCACAGATGCGATTTTCCCATTCCATCGCAACGTGTTCACTCACACTAAATAACACTGTACTATAATTTCAAACTGAAATAGTAATTACAATAGAAAAGTAGCACAGCAGTAACATAACCACATCAGTCAGGAGCAGAATAGCGGCAGAATAAAAAACGCGAAAAATCTGTCACAAGTGTCGCAACTAGTTCCCTTGATTACCACCAGATCGTAGCATGTTACGGATACTTTCAACCATGGTATGTAAAACTAAACGGCGGTATTGCGCATCCTTGTGTCAGCTGATACAGTCAAGCCAAACAGCTGAGCCTTCCAGCTTGTGATTTGGGTGTAGCAGATGATCAGCTCCAACACACCATTGACGTCACGGGGCGGGACTTACGACATTACCATTTAGTTGTATATACCGTGATTTCATCATTCAGATTATGTTTAAATGTTTAAACTAATGGATTTTAATGTAATCTCTAGACATGTCATATGACGATGGTCCTCATATGGGAACACACGTCATATGACGAAGGTCCTCATTTGGGGACTTTTTTCATGTCAAATGCGCACTCGCCAACAGGTTAACCATGAACTAGTTTGATCTGCCCGAAGCAAATACAGTAGACCCCCAATTCTCGGGCCTAAAATGTTTTATGGATGATGGAAAGCTACTGTTCGTATATTAGATACATCAATAACAATCAGTTCATGCTTACTTACCAAATCAAATACATCACAATATAACAAATCAGCAACATTATTACTCACACAGTAGCTTTACTCGTTACATCCTAATTATATATGTTACTGTCGCACCGGCACCCAGCCAGATAATTTGTGAGGTCGAAGATGTAGAGCCAGATAACCAAAGGTCTAATGTAAAATCGGCTTCGGTTTACATGGCTCTCATGTTTATTTATTCTCTAATTAAATACTGGCCACATAAGTCAAACCTTGGGCTAAAACTTAGGAAGTTAACAGAAAGTTCATCAGGTGTCACGTGGTTAAGGACTTATGAACAGTGTACTTATTAATAGGAATGGTAATTACACTGCTCATTACCTATTCAGACTCCCCAATTTCATTTCATAATATGTGCCAGCTCCACCTCTAAATCTTTTAACGAATCCTTTGTCAAGAGGTATAATAATTGAAAAACAGGTCATAAATACTGGATCCCCTCTAAGTGTATTTATTTATATTTGTATTTTATACTACTTATTTTTCCCTTCAAACTGATTTATTTGTATTAATAAAACCATCATAGACTGATGATATTTTCTCCACAGCGGATACAGGAGATCATGTGGTGGTGATAAACAGTCGTCATGTCGCGTTGCCAGGAGATGAGTGGCGCAGGAGGATCTTACTTCCACCATACAGGCTATCCAGGAGGTGCGACTTGGACCATGGCCTGGGAACTGCACGAGAAGGATCCATACTATGGTAACAACATTATATCATAACCTAATGTATATATCGTCACAGGTCTGTAGGCTAAATTTTGTTTTATAAAAATTCGTGATACCTTGGCGAAGGTCTAGTTTACAAAATACTGTTTATTTCATTATTTTATATTTTTTAAACAACTATGAGTGACCTAATAAATAAGTCAGGAGAGCTTACACAAATATTATTAGTTTTTAATATATTTTTTATTTATTATTTATTATTATATTTACTTCATCAAGCATTGACTGACAATATATTGTTTTTTATCTACTTCTATTTGTTCAAAAAACACTTCTTGGGACTTTTTTCTAACAAATATTTTTACATATAAAGCTATACAAAAAATAATATATATTTTTTCTTTTTTTAACACTTTTAACCGTATCACCGGTCTGTGAGACCGGAGGGGAATTTTATGTTTCTGAAATTAGCACTACAGAGTATTCCGGGTTGCCCCCTCCCGACGCTCAGTAGCTGTTAACCGGTCCTCGTCCTGAGCCGGTTTTGATTGGTTTTAGTTTGTCTAGTGGCGTTTGACCTTGAATCAGTCCAGTTATTTTGTGAGCGCTACGGTCCTACTGTACCGACGATACGGTTACTGTAACTATTTTACCGGTCTGTCATACCGGGTGATACGGTTAAAGTGTGAATAGTTATTACGTGTTTGTATACATTAGTTTTTTATGTTTTTTTATTATAACTTGTTATATTCATGAGTGACTCAGAAATACTTTTAAGAGTGAACGATGAAAGATTTTAACGGGCGACTTTTACAACTCCTACTTAACCTTGAAGGGGATGATAGTTACGATGAACCTGTTGACGATTTGGATGAAGATCCAAACTATGTAGTGTCTGATAACGAGCTAAATCAAAGTGAAAGTGATGAATAGTTTTGCTGTTGATGAACCCCAACTGGAAGAAGAAGATGACATCCACTATAGTGTCGAAAATTAATTGGTTCAGGATTCTGAAGATCACCTTTTTAGGGGGAAAAGATGGTACCATATGGTGCAGAAAGGTGCCACGCAAGCAGCGCAGAACACGTCAACATAACATTTTGAGGGGACCATTACCCGGGCCTACTGCAAGAGCAAGAGCCTTAGGTAACAAATCCACTCATTACAAGATTTGAATTCATAAAACGTCTGACCTTAAAACTTATAAAGCCTCACATGAGAAGACGCCTAGAAATTCAAAATTGGCCAAGAGACATTAGACGCGTCATCACGGAATACGTTGGAGAAGAAAACAGAAGCTGCAAATTCCTAATGAATGTGTTCCTAATGACAAACTGGAAAAAACGGAAGACATGTTCCAAGTGCCCCAGCTGCTAAGGAAAGAAAAACCAATTACAAATGTATCGAATGGCTGACAACCCACATCTGTTGGATGGAGTGCAGCAGAAAGTTGTGCATTTCATGTGTTCAGAATATCTAAAATCTTGTGGTGGATACTGGTTTTGTATGTACTTATGCCTTTTTAAGTTTTTAATTGCTCTGGTAAAAATGTATGTTGTATTTCCGATACTTGTAAATACAGCTTTATACATATACCAGTATTGTAGAATATTATTTTTCCATCCTAAATTCCCCAAATTATTTAATTAATATAATTATTTGCAATTATAAAAATTTAAAAAATATTAATTGTAGTTTTGTCATCAACAGGGAAGAATTGAAAATATAATTTGTGTTTAAATCTAAACTGAAAAAACAAGAATAGCGCAAAAAACAGCCCAAAAACCTTCCTCAGGTCTGTGAGACCGGATTGATACTGTTAGTGATTGTAATATCATGATACGGTAGAAGTGTTAAACTTTTATGCTCTACTACAACATAGAGGTCTCAAAATATAGTTAGTATACAGAAAATGCAAGAATTTGAAATTATTTGCTTGAAAGCAATTATTTTTATATTGTAACAAATATCACATATTGAAGTAAATGTTCCTCTTCTTCTGATCATGTCAACATTCGATTCAGCATACCATTTTACAGGCTGAAAAGTCCGTCTAAATTTTTAAATTGAACTCCCACAATCTGTAAAGCAGTTCATGCAAACCCTGGTCTTGTCAGTGTTTATTCACTGTTGTCCATTTTATGGAAACATCATCTCAAGGGAGGATACCCAAGGAATACAGGCGCTTTGACTGTGTGGGTGTCACCATATAAAAATGTTTGTGATGGAATCTATTTACAACATTATGACGTGCTGTATGATTCACAACACCTGGGGAACCTACAATATTTGTGTGAAAAGCTTGTGTTCCAGGTTAAGGTCCCTCTAAAAAGCACCTGCCATGATAATCAGCTTCACTTCTACAAAGTAAGGCTGGATAAGTAGGTTGGAGGAATTTTTCGTACCATGGACAAAGATGCATAAAGATCCCTTCGAATTCCTCAGAGATGTCCCTGTTCATACTTTTAAGAACAAACTGAAACATCTTTTTACTAGGCAGTCATGAGATCTTTCTTAAAAGTCATCAGTTAATTTCAGTTTGCACCTTATAATTTTGTATTTGTTTTTATTCTTGAATTATTCTGCAAATCAGTTGTAATGAGCTTAGAATTACTTATAATAAGAGGGACTTTTATTTGTACAGGGATGTAAAATACCCAGTTATTTGTGAATTGAGGTTAAATACCCAATATTCATAAATACCCAGGTATTTTAGAATTTTGATTAAAAATACGATCTCAGAGTAGGTTTAAAAATCTTAAGTGTAAGCAAACATAAAATTTAGAGATGTTTTAAACAGTGAAAAGAATAGTATAATTTTTCAACATAAATTATAATTGGTAATTACTATTTTGATTACAAAATAAAATTAGTACCAAAATACGTCTGACCTGAAAAATTCAAAAAGTTCTTTAGAAGTGAACATTTTGCAAACATTGAGATATAATTTGGATAAATCCAGATATTCGTGGCATAGGAATAGAGCCGGTGGAATTTAGAGCCAGCCGTAGTTGAAACAACCTTGATTTTTACTCCGTAAGAACAATGTTAACTTCAAACACATTTTACTTTTTCTCATAGAATGTATACTTTTTCAACATTTGAACTATAAAATACAAAAAAGTTTGAGATTTGTATGAATAGCCCATTATAATATATATATTTATATTTATATATATATATTTATATATATATATATATATATATATATATATATTTGTTTATGAAAGAAACATTCAGATGTGTTTTGATCATATTAAAAAAAAGACGTTTCTTACTTATTCTAAGACTAAGACTAACATCATAGAAGTGTTTGAAGTTTAAGATTACTCCTATAGGACTAAAATTCATGACAACTATTGGTATATCAGGGTCTTTAAAAGGATTCCACCCCCAAAAATAAAACAATAACAAACCTAAGTTTCCTACCGTTTCAGATCGTATTTATGAACATAGAGACGTAGATAAAAATTGAAACTACTCTGCAAATATTGAAGAATATTTGTATAACAATATCTGAATACATAAAACAATTTAAAACATAAATAATGAGAAATAAATCTACCTGAAAATAATTTCTATGATGCAAGGTCCAGAAATTGAATCAGGTATATGTCCGTGTTTTCTTTATTTATAGTTTCATTTTAGGTATTAAATGATTAGGAGTAATTCTAGTGAATCAACTGAAAAAAATGGAAAAGTTCATCAGACAGATAAACATTCTTGCTAACATAATTTTGATATATTACAAATCTTAGGTGTAGAAATTTAAATTTAGCATCACTATAACTTGCAGTTCCCAAAGGATGTTCTATAACCACCAATCCTTGGTGATCAGTAAATAAAATATGATTGCTTATGTAAAGAAGAGGTTGTCTTCCTATCTTCATTAAGCGAATACTATAGAGTGATTATTGGCAGAGTAGTCAGCCAGCACCTCCTTGGACCTGATCGAAATTGTCTGTTAACCTGGAGCCTGTGTAAAGTGTGCGCAGACTAAACACAAATTGGCGTATGTCAACACGAACTATGTTGTGATTAAAAATTAAACTGTTATACAGGTGATGAAGAAAGCAGTCTACAGGGCCCTGGATAAAAACTTGATGCGGAGAAATCTGATGATGAGGCTTCACATTTTCCCAGAGGAAGATATACCTGAGGAAGTGAAAGCCAATATTTCTCATCAGATACCGGTGTTGAGGCCAGTTCCAAGATCATTACTTACATACACCGATGAAGAAATTGCCAACTTCCCAAAAGTTGTCGATTACCCAGAAGGCTATGTTGTTAAATAACAATATACTCGTTATTGTTAGTTTGTATATAAAATAAATTATTTAAAAAACCAGTATTGCATTTATTAAACCCTATAAGCGATATGACTCGCAATTGCACCACATTAGAGCATTGCTACAAACGAAGTTGTAAGTGAGCTATCGGCACATACACAAGGCATCAAGACAGGATGACATTTTGATTTAAGGCACTAGTTTTGGACGTGGAAGTTGGCCTTAGAATCGCACCTAATATTGGGGACAAAGTTTTGTGTACATTTATGTCAGGATCACTGGTTGGTGGTAAAGCTGGTGGGGAGGGACCATCTTAAATAAACGGTGGTTGGTTTTAGTGGAAGTTGACGGGCTGAGTATATTCTTGTATAAGTGTACTAGACCAAAACACCTTTTTGGTGCATTTTTTCATGTTTACTATTTAAAAACATACCAATTTTTGTTATTTTATGTTTTGTAAGGTGTTTATTATTAAATCATAACCATAATAACACCAAACCCAGTGTTTTAGGAAAAATTACCAGCAGTAGACTAGTTTGGTTGGATATTCATATTCTGAGAAGTCTGTAGTCTAGGTAGTGTGTGAACAGATCTTCATAATCCAATATTTTATGTTGACATACTCAACTACCTGTGACGCTGGGAAAAGAGTAATGTAATAACAACACTTTGTGTGCTAAACCAATCATTTGACAAAGTAATAAAACCATGGTAGATTGCAATCTCATAAGTTGCATTTTTGTATACTTCGTGAGACAATAATATTTTAAGTCTAACATAGTATAACTTCTTCACAGCCTATTGGTAATTGTGAGGGATGTGGCTGTCCACCAACTAGTGTTGTCATCACACAATCAGTTAGCAGTGTGTAGTTTACAGTTCCCTATACAGGGATGAACAATAATCAAATGTTTAACTCAAGATTAAAGTAAATACTTCATTATATACAACAGTTTTGTAATTACATGATGAATTCAAAACTCCAGTTGTCCAGGTCACCAACTACTGGGTGAATTTGATGAAAAAATAAAAATTTATAGATTTTTTAAGTAAATAACAATACACATTCAAAGTAGGGAGCCTCTCCTACTAATTATGTAGTAAGTGAAACCTAATATATTTCAGTGAGCATAGTCTTAACAAATATTACATTGTTTTGAAGAGGATCGGTTATAGTTTGATGCTTGTTAGATAGGCTACAGTGTACAGTTATAGTATATAAGGTGGCGGTCGTGTAGGAGTTGATAAGTGTCCAAGAAACCAGAGCGATATCTGTGACTCTAGAGTAACACTGACATACAATTAATGTCATATAAGATGACTTCAAAAGACTTAAGTTTTATCATCAATTCCAGAATAAAAAAAATAATTTTTTAAACATTATTTCTAAGACCACAGTACTTTTAATGGAGACTTTAGAGGTTCTTAGGAAACATGTTAACTTAGTTGTAAATCTTATTAATCTCCTCCAAAATCGAACCCATGAGCACAAATAAACAGCCTTAACTGAGATCTGTAAATTTATCTGGGAGATTTGAGAACATACTTATTTTTCTTTATTTATATTAAAACCTATTTATTTCTAATTAAAAAATTAATTTTGCATGAATACGTAAAGATGAAAATTATGATATTCTTGTTAATTTACCGCAAACTACACCATTTTCCCTTATAACATATTTTGGTGGAGCGGAGGTACTCGACCCTACCAGGCTTACTGCCTCCATGATCTCTCAACTTGTGCATGACGGAACAAGCAGTGCACAGCTGTAATACATTTTATATAAAGAGTGATACATTGCTACCTACTACATATAGCATTGTTTACCAGCCCAGGAACAATGGGAAACCTCTATATACTGAATTAGTGATGGAATCCATATTGCAGCAGAGAACATCGTAACACTAAACTTTTATTAGGTGTCTGCAAAAATTACCCCTGTGAAGGAATTTTGGGAAAGCATCTTTTCCAATCATGGCCTGCAGCATCAAAAACCACCATAATCCAAAAATGTAATACTTAAGTATCATTAGGCTTAAACAGTATAATACGAGCTTGTGAACACGATTTCCCAATGTAGGTACAAGAAGTCGTTATCAGGCAATAGTAAACACTTTTTAAAGCTACACATTATTTGATATTTCTTAAAATTACAAGATCATAGCCTTTTAAAGTTTGGAGAAGAAATTATATATCATATATTTGGCATCTTAGAGCAAAACAAAAAAAGAGTTTTAGAATTCACAGGGTTTTTACAACAATGTTTGATCCTATCAGTTTTTTTTTCTTCATTTAAAGGTTTCTAGATAGGGGCTATACACAGTTTAGATTAGTATACCATAACATTGCAAAAATAATTTTTAACAAGATAGTTTAATAGCCATAATTTGTTGCTGATACAATTGGCTTGGACAAGTTCATTAGCCCAGTCTCGACCAATGAAAAGTTTCAAAATAGCGGGAGTTTGCAGTTGTGCAGAGTTGTTATCTCCGGTATTTCATAACAAGAATTATGCATACTATAGCAATTTAAAAATATCTTTTTTCTTACTCAATATTTCATAGGGTTTCAAAATGGCTGCCATTTTAAAGTTTGGAATAGGAAAAGTTATATCTCGGACATATCTTAGAACATACAGAAAAAGAGAATTAGATGCTCGTCATGTACAACAATATTTGTATTCACTTAGTTTTTCAAGGTTGCAAAATAAAAGCTGTACATTTCTGGAAGTAAAATTGAGTTATTAGAGGGAAATATGTTTACAACTGATTTAAATCCAAACCAAGACCACATTTTTAGAAAGAAATTTATAATCTATATAACAATTTTTGTCTTGTAAGATTTCAAGGTGTAATTTTTTTTATTTTTGAAAGTTTTACAAGTATAAAAGTCGTACAATGAGTGTTGTACAAATTCACTTTCTAAATCAATAATGCATCTTCAGTTTAATTTTTCCAGTTGACATCTACATGTGCACCTACTTTTCTTCTGCCTAAGCCGGAAGTAATATTTATTTATGTCATATTTTTCAAGTTCCTTTCATTCTCTGAGAAGTATGCTCTTAAAAAACAAATTTGTCAGTTTGTATTATTTAACCCCTAATGGGTTGTGATATAATATTACATTCAAAGCAAAGTTACGAAATTGTGCCAATCCAATACATTTGTCATATTTTATTCTGTAATTTTTCATACTATTATGCAAGAAGTTTTCCCGCAACCAGGAAAGTGCTATTCACATGGCATTTTGTACTAAATTTGAGTATATCCTAGTGTTTCTCTATAAACTAGTTATATCCTCGTTTATTAGAGTTCAGCTGTGTTCATGTGATGCAGACAACCTCACGTTTAGTCAATGTGTCAATAGTTTTATTGGTTATAGTAAAACGTTTTAAAGTGTACAGTAATGGATATATCGGATGCTCAAATTACTACAGCGTTGTCACTCAATGGGCAAAGTTGTGGCGAACATCAATGATGGGAAAGAAGATGTGAAATATTAGTTTAAAGACAAGTTTGGCCATAAAATATCAAATAACGATAACCCAATAACCATTTTTGTTTAGATTAATTATTTTGTTTGTAAATACAGAAAAGTAATCTTCATGGCCTAAGATGACATTTATAAGCTTTGTATTTCTTGGGTTATTTTTACAAAATAACTGTGAAAACCTAATAATTATTGACAAAGGATATTTGTGTTTTCTTTCAGTTATTTTTTTAAATAACTGCAATAAACAAGAAGTCTCCATTTTAATTTTAAAGGTCAAGTATACAGGAAAATAGGTCAAAATAAAGCTGTACTTGGGTAAATTAATTGTTAAAAATTCAGCATTGGACAATTTTTAAATACTACCAATTAAAAAGTTTAGTAATTTCATGAACAGGAAATCTAGTCAGAAACAGTTAAACATTATTCTTAGACCTGCAAATCAGTATTAAATTGCATGCAATATTTATTCAACTATTAGTTACATTCCTACCTAGCTTGTAATTTTTAATGGGTTTCATACAAAATTGTTGTGGACATTCCAAAAACGACAAGGAACACTTACTTGTAGAGATGGAGAACTATTTTTTAGAGTCCAGGATCAGAGTTAAGTTGGACTATATAAACACACAACCTTGTGTTTCTTGGACTTCCTAGAACTATTTCCCCTAATAAAAATATAAATCGTCAACCGTGCTACTCATACCTTTGGTGGAAGTCAAAGTAGGAGGTTATTAAACAATATTTTCTCAGATCAATTTTTCTTAGCTTGTAAAACTAATCGTCATTTACGTAAATATATGTTAAACAAGTGTTATGTACACAACCTTTAAACAGTGACTTTCAGTCTTGTTAATCTGATTGTCTGAGAGCAATTTAATATGTGACTGATGGTTAGGTTTTAAGGGTATAAAGCTAGAAAAAAAATCTGAGGAAAAAATATTTTTTCATAATAACCTATTTGGTATCCTGTTATTTCAACCTGCACAAAACTAATGTGGCTAGCAATAAATTTATTTCTTGAGAAGAATTCTTGAATGACCTTGAGGACTATTATTAAGTGCCTGCGGGACAAGCGGTAAATGAAAAGCATCAGCAGTGCCTGTAGTGCTTTTGTCACTAGACAAGACAACAGCCAAGGTGAGATGAAATGAAACTAGAACCTTATCGTTGCTTATAGTTTACAAAATGCAGTTTCATATCTTGTAGTCCGTAGTCATTTTACACATTTATGCAGCAATTGCTGTGGTGTAGTAGATACAGGCCCGAAGTCATACCAGGTTTTTTGGACAATTTTACCGGGAACCCGGGCCCACAGAAGGCCCAGCCAGCCCCGCCACACTTAAACGACTGGCGGGACATGACGGATCCGGCTGAATATCTTTTCCGGGGCCCTCTAAAGCTGAGTACGGCCCTGGAAAGTCTAGAATAAATTTATAATAGTATGTTATAAGACCTAAGAACGTACGAAGCTTGTCTACAACTAATGGAGTGGACATACGAGTTTCTTGACTAGCACGGATTTTGGCAAATGACTTACTTATTTTACTGTGTTCTACAACATGTCCTAAATACTTCACATGATCTGTAAAAAATGGACACTTGCTTTTGTTCAGATGTAGGTCGAAATCAGACTATGAAAGCAGACCCGAAGATTTTCTTTAGATTCTTCAACTGTACTTATGTGGACGATTATGTCATCAAGGCTTTGGGTTTAGAAAGACCTTTGAAAAGCTGTGAAAGAATTCGATTACATTCAGCAGGTGAAGTTTTTGTTCCAAAATGCTTCATGTGATATGTTCTTCTGTAAGTGGAAATGGTTTAAATTGAACTACTGTTTTCGTCAACCTTAAGATGAAGGTTTTTTTGTTTTTTTTTTTTACGTAGGGGGAAGGTAGGTCTTGTATAATTAAAGTTTATAAAGGAATCTGGAATTACAGAGAATTGTGATTGTGGCGCAAACTCTCAGACAATTGAGCACATTGTAAACGACTGCCCTTTGCGATTGTTTTCTGGTGGTCTGGCTGGTCTGAGTGGTTTAGAGGATGGGTCTCTAAACTGGCTCAGTAATTTGGATTTAGCTTTGTGACGGGAGATTTTAATATTATTTTTAATTTATGACTCAAGAACTTTGTTCTTACGTACTTTTTAATAATTGTAATTTTTAATTTATTTATTTATGGATAGCTGCCTTTGTCCCCCATACGATATATATATATATATATATTACAGAGAATGGTAGATATGTCTGTGCACCTGATAGGTTACTTCGCTTGTACTTCACACATATAATGAACACAGTTTAATGTCTCTATCTTGTTTTGTTATTTCAACTGGTTGAGACCCCCAACACTTCCACTCGTGAAATGATTCCGTAACCTTAGAGAGCATTCAATTATTTATCAACTCAATCTTTGAGAGCTTAAGGAACATTCTGTTCCCTCATGAAGACTGGGTTTGGCATCTTTACGAAGTTGAAAGTGATATCTGAAACTTGGAGACCCAACCAACTTTTTCTTGGAAGATCGAATCAGACTCTGACTATACATCATCATCATTACTACTCTGATCAATCTGAGGAATATGATTAATTTATGGCTTGATGTATTTTCCTGAGTTCTATATCTAAACGTCATCTTTTTTCTTCCAAGAAGAGGTTCATGCCTATTAGATACAATATACCGGGTGTCCCAGAAAGAGGTTTAAACATTTGATTTTATATTACTTGCCGATTTATGCACAGAACATTTTCAAACTCCACACAATTCATTAAAGAAGTATAAAAATATTCTGTGAAAATTTCCGCTCTCTAACAATTGTTTAAACAAAATGGTGGCATTTTGAAAAAGTATACCTTAAAAACACTAAATAAACAGTATTTTTAGTTTCTTACAATTATTTATTGTCATATTCTAGAGAAATAAAGCATTTCAAACAGAAAATTAGAACATAGCGTATTAAAAAAAACCTACAATTACAGTTCACAATTATTCAAACTGTAATCCATCCACAGCGACACACTGATAACAAATGAATTGTAAGCTGCTAAAAAGATATTCTGGGGTATCCGGAGAAGTTTCTTTTTCAATTGATTGTTTTAATTCCTTATAATTATTGAAGCTACGAGTATAAACTTGTTCCTCCCATAGAAAGAAACCCACACTTAGTTAAATCTGGGGATCGGGATGGCCAATCTAAAAAAATCAATTCCACGACCTATTAAATGGCCATAAATGCTCTCATTTAGTACTCGCTTTACAGGATTTGCAAAATGAGGAGGAGCACCATCTTGTTGGAAGATTGCTTGATTCATTTCTGGAACCGTAAAATGAGGCAAGACTTCATTTAAAACCTGTTCATTCCTATTCTCAATCATTATACTGTCTGAAATGTCGTAAGATAGCACCCCATTGCAACTAACAGCTGCCCAAATAGTAATTCCTTTTGATTTGAGTAGAGTATGTTCAAGAATGTGTAGATTACCAGTGTTGTAATAATTACAATTACGCCTACTTACAGTACCATTGTGGTAGAATGCGAAGTCGTCTAAAAACAATTTGAATATGCCAATTAGGATCTAACTCATGAAATCTCAATGATACGAGAACAAAATTTCCAAAAAATCCACTCTCTTGTCCGGATCATCTTCAAGAAGATTATGGACTAGGTGACTTTTTGTAAAACTTAATTATGTTTTTCTTAATTATTCTCTGTACTGAAGATATCGGAACACCAGTTTTAAGTCCAAGTGAAACTGCAACGCAGTAATCAAATCAGAAATAAATTTTTATAGGAAGCAAAATGGTAAAATTTTCAATATGTCACCATTTTCATTTCTACAATTGTTAGGAAGCTTTAATTTTCACAGAATATTTTTAAAACCTACTTTACTAATTGTGTGGAGTTTGAAAATGTTCAGTGCATAAATGGGCAAGTAATATGAAAATCAAACGTTGAATCCTCTTCATGGGACACCACCAGTACCTCTTCTGTACATTGACCAGTATATTGAATCTCCCCTCATAACATTACCATCATACTTAACCGTGCCGTTCACTTTTCCCTTGGATTCAATAGAATTACCTTAGTACGACTGGAAGGCAATATTCGAAGTCTGAATTGGGATATCTAAGGTCGGGAGATTAAAAAGACTTTTTGAATTTTTGAATTGTGTAGCTAAGATTGAGATGATTTCAGTGAAGTCAAGATACAGGACTTTTTTATATGAGTCACCAACAAAATCACTTACATGGAGATTTGAAGTTCTAGGAACTGAGACTGATAGATCAATATTGTACTTGTGACTAGTAGGATCGTGAGGAAAACTTACTCCTGGGATGAGGGCGATTTTCTGTGTAATATCACTTTATGATCATCATCAATGTTTTAAAATTGAATTATTTGACTTGTGCCTTTGAAAAATTCTCTCTTTCAATAAAGATGCCAGTCATCTTAAAGGCCATGAAGAAACCGAGGTAAAAACTATGAAGTAGATATACAGTCCTTATCACATTCACACTTACATTCAGTCAGAAATATTATGCTGTAAAGCAACAACGATCATAAGTGAATTTTCTTCTTTTTGAAACGTTTAAAACGTAATGTTGAGAGACAACTACATTCTTTTTTGGAATCAAACACTTGCAGAATGAGCTAAATAGCATTTTCTTATGTAATTAAATCTGTCATTGTGATAAATATATGAGCACAAACTAAACAAATACTTTTAAAAGTTACAAAATTTACAAACATTTTTCCCAATGATTAATTATTTTATGAGCAAATTAAATTACAAACATTGTACTGTAATAATTAAAACTGTCTGTGAACTGAGTCAACATTTTTCATAAAGTAAAAACGTTTCAATACATTTAGGAACCGTAACATTTTTGTGTTCTATACTAAATTCAGTTTTTGGTATCAGAAACTTTTATAAAAGAATGAAATAAACTTACAATGCGCGTTTTTAAAAGTAAGTACCGTTTAGAAAGTACTCTGCTTCAGCGCTGCAGTCAGTGTCCTGCACTTGTGCACTGTCTATCTACAACTGTTAAGAGAGGCATTCGTTTTTTCATTTGTTGCATATTTCAAATGCTCCCGTCAATTGAGAATCCTGTCGACTACGTGATGTTATTTGTTTTCCTGGCTCTAAAGGTGTGAAAGCAGTTTAAATTCACCGTCAGCACTGTCAAGTGTATGGATAAAGCATTATGAGGAATGGAATGTTATTCAAATGGTAAGAGTGTTTAAAAGATAGCCAAAAGAATGTTTGTGATGACAAATGAAGCAGACGACCCTCAATGATCATCAATGGCTTAAGTGCAGGAATAATAAAATAAAAGAAATTTCACAATTTCTTCATTATCAGGGGAGTTTCCCCCAGTTTCAAGAAGTGTTCCCTATGACATATTATTGAATTTTTAAACTATTGAGAAACATTTATATGCCGTATGACTATATCTGTCCACATGCTGCAAAATTAACTCAAGATCTCATCACAGCATTTTGCTAGGAACAATGTAATAATCTCCAAACATCTCCAATGTAGTGCATAGTGACTACAGATTTTTTTTTAATCAGAGGAAGCATCTTGAAGGTCAATGCCACAACGACAGTTTGTAGCATCGAAATGATCATGTTACATCACTGTTAAAATCAGGTGGCAAGATTCTATGACCACAGTACACTAAAAGTGTACGATAAAAGTGTAGGCTTTTATCTAAAAATCAAATTGTCCACAAAAATTGTACTTGAGTTTTTTACTTATTAAAATAGTGCTTACTTAAAAAAACAAGCCTTGTATTCAGTTACCACACAAAGTCACCGTCATGCACCAAAACATAAATTGGCTCTCAAATAAGTTGGATAGGCTGGGCCACTTCCTGAATGATCACCTCCCGGACCTTATAATATTAACAGAACATGGCATTTTTGAAGAAAACCTACATTACATGAACCTTGATGGGTACTCTCTAATCGGAGGTTTCACAAGGAAAAATCACCAAAAAGGGGGTGTTTCTGGGATATGCAAAAAAGGAAATAGAAAATCAAATAAAGCTCTTAAACACGAGCGGAGCTGAATCAGAACTGATATGTGAAACGGCCCTATTTCAAATAGCTATGAAAAAACACACTATCCAAGTACTGGGAGTTTACAGACCACCAAGTGGAAACCTGAACCATGCAGTCAAACATTTTATCAGCCCAACTCGAAATCGCTCTACAAACAAAAAGGAGAACGATCCTTATGGGAGATATAAATGTTGACAACTTAGTTGAAAACAGTGACAACAACAAAATTGAAGAACTCCTCGCTTCCTTTGGTATTGTCCGAGAGAACTTACCGCCTACGCGAATCACTGTTGAAACGGCCAAATCTATTGACTGGATCTGTACAAATATCGACGACCATCTCATCCAAACAGCTGTAATAACATCAGGCCTCTCAGACCACACAGCACAAGCCATCTCAGTGCAAAGCCAAAAAATCAACCCACCACGTGAAAGGGAAAAGAAAAGGATATTTAACAAAAAATCTACAGATCGTTTCAAAACAAGTCTTCAGGGCCAAAACTGGGACTCTGTACTCTTAACAAATGACGCCAATTTAACCTATAGTAACTTCCACGAAATCCTGCAGCAAACACTAAACAGAACATGCCCTCAAATAACAACAAATAGAAAGCCTTGTACAAAAAATACAGTGCTGGGATGCAGAATGTACAAGACTAAAGAATATATATATCCAAGCTCTGGAAAGAGAACAACTTACAGGATGCATTGAGGACAAGGTAGAGGCAGCAGCAAGAAAGAAAGATTACGACCTAAGATTAAAGCTTCTGAAACGAGAACGAGCAACAGCTCACATAGAACAAGCTGATAACAAGCCCAAAGCACTATGGCAAGTAATAAATAACGAAAGAAAGGCAAAATCAAACACAACCATTGAATGGAAGCTACAAACAGGCAATGAAACCATACAAGACCCAGCAGACATAGCAAAATTGCTTCAACAAACTTTTTTGCCACAATTGCAGACAGAACACTACAAGCCAGTAATATCAGCCTAAACTCCTCACAACAAGACGAACCAGCACCAGCAGCAAATTTTGAATTTAAATTTCAACCTGTGACGCATTCTGATATAAAAAAAGCCATAAACTCACTCAAACCAAAAACTTCTTCAGGCATTGACGAGATATCAGCAAAACTAACCAAGATCTGCAAAGAAGAGATAACAATCCCCCTGACAGATATCACAAATAAATCACTCCAACAAGGAATTTTCCCTGATCTACTGAAAACAGCAAAAGTGTATCCAAAATACAAAAACGGCGAAAACACCAGCACAGGTAGTTATAGGCCAATCTCCCTCATCTCAACTTTCTCAAAAATAATAGAAAAAGTAGTTCTGGAAAAACTTCTCCTTCACCTACAGCAAAACAATTTGCTCACAAGCCAACAGCATGGATTCCTAAAAGGAAGGTCAACTGCCACTGCCCTGATACAATTCACAGAACATATAATTGACGAACTAGAAGAGGGAAACAAAGTAACAAGCCTATTCCTAGACTTTAGCAAGGCCTTTGACTGTCTCAATCATAACAGACTACTTTCCAAATTAAGAGCTCTAGGTGTGACAGGGACAACGGAAAAAATATGGTTTCACAGCTACTTACATGACAGGAGGCAGCTTGTCGAGATACAGTACACAAATAACAACATCAAACAGAAGATGAAATCAGAACTCATCAGTGTACATAGAGGAGTTCCGCAAGGCTCTGTCCTGGGCCCCATACTGTACCTTCTATTGACAAATGACCTCCCAAGCTGGCTACAAGACTCCTGCCATACAGTAATGTACGCCGACGATACAGCCATCACACTGGCACATAGATCACTTGAAACACTCACCAGAAACACCAACACCGCCCTCAACATTACCAAACAGTACTGCACAACAAAACAAACTGGTTCTTAATGAAAAGAAAACAGTCCAGCTAACCTTTACTACCAGAAACAAAAACAACACTAACATAACACTACCAGATATAGAGTCAAAAAAACAGCACAAAGTACCTTGGAATAACAATAGATTCTTCCCTGTCCTGGACGGCGCACATAGACGGCCTCTGCAAAAAGCTCTCATCATGCACTTATGTCATTAGGAGACTAAAACAAATAAGTGGCTTGGAAGCAGCAAAAACAGCATACTTTGCCTTATTTGAATCACATATGAGGTATGGTATTGCAACCTGGGGAGGTACAAGTAATACCAATCTAGAGAGGATTCTGGTACAACAAAAAAGAGCAATCAGATGCCTTGCAAATATCGCCCCACGAGAAAGCTGTCGAGACGCTTTTAAAGAGCTAAAGATCCTCACAGTAGTATCACTTCACATTCAAGAAGTGATTCTACATGCTGTTAATACAGCACAACTCAGGCATAGAGACATGCACCAGCACAATACTCGTCATGCTGCAGACTTCGCACTACCAACTTCACCATCTCAGCCTGTTTTGGAAGGAAACCCTCATACAAGGGAGCAGCATATTTCAAACCGCCCTACCAGACCATCTCAAACAAGAACCAATCAAGACACTCAAGAGAAAGCTAAATCTATGGCTACAAGACAACCCCTACTATACAGAAAAGGAATTTTGTGACAATTAAACATGTTTATTTTTATGAATCTAATGACCACTGACTCGATGTACTGTTTCTCAAAGAATATGTCATTAAAAGTATATTGTCTATTGTCTATTGTCTATTGTCTACCAGATAATTTATTTATTTATTTATTTATAATTTTATGGCCTACATTGGACCACTTTAGTCACTTTATATTTTCTAGTCTTTCTTCTTTTATCCACCCAATATTTCTTCATCCTTTCCGAGCGTAATTTCCTTTCCTCCTCCGGAACCACTCTTCCTATTCGTTGTTTGTTTTCTTTTCAGCTGTAGTGTAGAGTGTTTGTCATTCAATATCTTCAATGTGTTTGTCTTGTGTTTTAAATCCTCTACTGTAATTTGTAACTCTCTCATATCTTCCTTTAATTCTGTGATCCATTTAATGTCACTTTTACTATACCACAGTTTTTTTTCTACTATATTTCCTGCTAATTCTATTTTCAGGTGTTCTTAACAAATGCCCCAGGAATGATATTCGTTTCTTTTTAATTATACTTGTAATGGGTTCTATATTTTTGTAGACTGTTTCATTGGAAGCTAGTATCCAAACTCAACTCCGTCTACTTGATAGTTTTTGTTTAAGCAAGTTCTGACTATTCTTCTCTCCATCTTAAGAACCTTATCTATTGCAATAGTATTTGTTGTTTTAAATATTGTTTCACTTGCGTATGTAATTTGTGGCAGAGCAACTGTTTTGTAGTGTCCTTAATTTTGTATTTATTGAAAGACATTTTTTATTATACGTATTCTTAGTAGCATGTTTAATCTTAGTTAGTTTGTCTATTTTATTTTGCCAAGATGGTTTTTCATTCAGGTTATAAGTGATTACTTCTCCTAAGTATTTAAATTTCTGCACAATTTTTATATTGTGGTTGTCCAACCTTATTTTATTTGCAACATAAATAAAATAAGGTTGGTCTACCAGATAATATTAAAAGTTAATTGCATTTTTCTTTTTAAGTTAGGAATATTCATTCCATAGTGGGGAAAATTCACATTGGAATAATTATTAATTTCATCGTCTGAAGGCAGATTGAGTTGCAGCTGAGCTCATGTGCAGTTCTTTTCCAAAGAAATACAAATTATCAAATTACATAATTATACAAATTAATCATGCTCCAACCACATTTCACTTAAGCTTTGTCTCTTTCATAATACATTGAGTTTTGAGTCAGTTTCTCGATAACAGCCAAACTTTAGAGTTTCATAATGCAAAATTAAATAATCAAGACATATTTGGACTTTTTACAATATACACAATAGTGATAACTATTTGCTATTATCTTAACTAATAGGGTTCACACAAATTACAACACAT
Organism: Homalodisca vitripennis; assembly: GCF_021130785.1. Classification (NCBI taxonomy): domain Eukaryota; kingdom Metazoa; phylum Arthropoda; class Insecta; order Hemiptera; family Cicadellidae; genus Homalodisca; species Homalodisca vitripennis. The sequence continues at coordinate 21,486 of NW_025783698.1, forward strand.
GAGCAATGTTTCAGTTGCTTTATTTGGGTTGTTGCAGCAGCAATACAGAAACCAGTATACATACAATACATGTATACTGTACAATACATACATACCAGGAAATCCATCTGTACGCACCTTATACAAAGGGGTGATCAGCTGTTATACGAATCTCACCGTCTTACTGCCACGCGTAAATAAATACTTTATTGAAATATTAAAGATATTTCATATAAGTCTCCTATAATCTAGAAAATATTGAAAGAAATGTGACACAAAGTTTTGAAATATCAGAAGCGGTCGGAGGAATGTTTACCATGTACGGATTAGGTGAGAATTCCAATAACAGCAGTGAGGAGACGTTGCATGCAGACAGCGATCATGTCCAGTTTGGACTACACAGTTTACCCGCTCGCTGCACTTCTGACCGCGGGTGTAAGCGACACGACAACATCCATGTCTTCTTAGAAACAAGCTAGCAGTAACAAATAAATAACTCAATGGTAAAATTACAAAGTTTACAGATAGGGCTTCTACTTGACTAGATTCATTAATGAAAAAATGTTTAGTAGTTATCACTTGAACAAATTAAACTATACAGATATATAATATAAAACATTATTCAAATTTACTTTGACACAGCTTTGATTAATACGTTTCTAAATAGGTAAAAATAAATGAAATAAAAACACAGGTAATGGCACTTCTCTAAACCCTTCGGTAACATTTCCAGACTAAAAATTAATGTGATTTTAAAAATCAAGGGGAAATTACAAATAGTGGTTTCATGTGGGTGTTTGTTGAGTAAAAAAAGGAGACATTTTTAGTATGGGTTGAAAGGTTGACGCTAAGATTTAAATGAATAAGAACACTCTATGGCAAAGCTGATAAGGAATGTATTAAGTTAATAATTAAAAATGTGACTGAGATCTGAAATACTACTTTCTGTAAACACTTCTTACACAAACCGCTGAAAAAAATTAAACGCAAGGCCGTTAGACAATCTTCAGTCAAGTACAGAAAGAATAGAATTTATTGGTACCACCAGACAATTTATGAAATAATATTACCCAAAAAGTATTATTAAAAAAAGCATATAGGCTAAACAATTAATAAAAATCTACATGGTATTTTTAAAACATTAAAACCAAAAACAAAATAAACATTACCTTTTACCTGAACAAAAAAATAATTTTACACCTATCATACAAGTAAATACTATTCAAATTTTATAGACAACTGAATTAATATTTTATTACCTATTTTCAATTCTTTATTACTTAAATATAAAAATTAAAGGTATGTAAAACTAAATATGGGTATCTTGTGCAAATGAAATACAACTGTAATCATTAATCATTTTAATTAATACAAGTACTAACTGAAACTGTTTGTAATATGTAAATAGACTGGGAATCATAAATATTCCAGCAAAACATACTAAACAAATCTTAGTTTTTGTACTATAAATAAAAATGTAATAACAGTTTTAATGTTGTTTGTTGTTCATTGTTCTATTCGGTTAAACATTTCAAAATGAATTTCTGTTGCAAATGTTTAGATATAATTTTGTACATAAATACAAAGTCTACGATAGATTTGTATAAAAATATATTATTTATTCTAATTCTTGTGCTATATCTTAACAAACTTTAAATGTGCGTTATCATAACAAAATAGCAGTTCTTGAAATAAGAGTAAAGTAATGCAAATAAAATAGTGATACAGTAGTGTACGGCAACCCTACCAGAACATAACGCAATACACACAACATGAAAGCTGTTGACAAAAATAAATACAGAAGCAGATCTATTAAGTTCAATTGGTCCAAAACACATATATTTACAGTATTAAACGAATACAAGCAATTAGCAGAACTCGAATGGACATTATACTGAACAAGTGGGATTGCAACACACTCATCGGACAAGTAAAGAAGGAAGAAGTTTTAACTCCTGTTGTGCTTGCTGGAAGTAAAAGCACCTACAAACTCAGGAAGTTCTACAAAATGCTGAATGGCAGTCTTGATGGCTTCAGTTATAACAACCAAAATGAAATATATCAATCACAATTTGGATCTAAATAGACTTCCGCAACACAATAGAGCACAGCCTCTCACTGTAAATGTTGTGGCAGTTTCAAAAACTGGAAAGGAATTTGAATTTACATTGAATGTAACAAAAATCGTTATCATACGACGCTTACATCTAGGGGATGTAGTTGGCAAAATGACAATAACACATCAACCTCACATTACATAATAATTACTAGTAATATTATATAGTAATTTATTAATCAGCACTGATTCAAAGTTTAGCCTTGGCCACAGAACTGCTCTGTCCGTATATATACAAGGTCCTGAAGAACGATAATACTCTGACACCATCTCGACCTGATAGTTTTACACTAACTCTAATAATTGTAGAATGATTTATTCAATACAAACGTGAAACCACATCGAATACAATACAGGGTGTTTCTAAAAACCTTATTAGACATAATAGTAATACAGTTTATCTTACAATATCTACACTTGTATCACTGGCACGTTTCGTTAACGATCTAGGATACCAACCACTATACTAACAAAAATAAGCTGATATATTATTATTAAACATTTAATTGTACATCGTCTTAGAATAAAACGTGAAGGAATAAAAATGTAAGTAGGCAAGGTTAAAAATGTAAGACTCGTAAAAAGCTGATGTCGTACACACGGTTTTAGCAGACATTAACCGTTGAAATGTAAAGAATAATAGAGTGTAACACATAAATTTTCATGAAGTACCTATGTATAAATATATTGCAGTTATACACTCGTGTGGTCTTAACAGTACAAAATCATTGTTTTAACCGATTAGATTTATGTCAAAGTTTTTCAGAAACATCCTATAAGCATATAAATTAGAAATAGTAATTATTAATTTAAACTATGAAAGTATACAACAAGTCGTGAAAAATAATAGGCTTTACAACAGAAATCCACAATTTTACTTTGTCAATGTTTTAAAATGTTTAATGCAAAGCGACGGGTGTGAAAATACTCAACCTCTGCATTCAATATGATGCGACATCGTCGCAGTTGAGTGTTCAGCTCGCGTCGTAGAGCTGAGCTACACGTTCTCATGGCTGGTAACTCTCTAGTTCGATAGTGTTACACATATAACAAACAATAGAAATGTTCTGAAGATTTCAACTAAATCTTCTAACAACACTAGCTTGAAGGCTATGTCAAACACTAAACCCCAAGAAAGGTCAAGCACTAGACAATAAAAAAATAACTTCTATAATTTTAGATCATCCTGAAAATTTTATATTTTTACTCCCTATATCTGTCCTAACCCCCTGAAATTTTAAGGATTACAATAGCATTGCGTGTTGTATGCACAATGTAACAATTTCGGTTCTTTTCGCCAGGTCCTGCCCATCAGCTCTGATGCACAATGCAGCAACCCATAGTGATGACTTACATTTCTTGGCCAGTAGTGTTTGGTCGGTATCACTGGGGTTTAGTACAGACCGCAGCCCCGCAAGTTGTTGGCTATAAATGACATCGGTGACCGCGATCGAACACAAACTGAATGTTGTTAGTGTCGGTGGCACATGTCATGTGACAATAGATCTCTTTGGTCGTGGATTTGTTCTTGGCCTCGAACTGTGCTTGGATGTAAGCTGCTGCCTCCCCGTACTCTTGCGCACCTGTAACATAACTTCGGTTAACTTCCTCATTAGATATGAGCTGTAAAACTTACACC
>NW_025783699.1:0-27264 GCF_021130785.1 Homalodisca vitripennis
TATTGCGAATCAATTTAATAAACTATTACAAATATTGTCAAATCTACTTACTATCAATTACCTGTACATAATTTTTTTTAATCTACATAGAATAAAATTCATTAAGAAAGTAGTAAAATCTACTTTTTAGTCTTTACTAAAATGTATTAAAGAATTATTTCAAATCTATGAGTAGACTCTTTTGTCACATTTACGTTTTTTTTTGTCACAATTTTTAAATTTAGTTTTCACATCTTACGTTTACGTTGTAAACCCTTATAATGTTGTAAAGTTTTATTCAATCAATGGATGAACCCTCATATTTTTATACTTGTATAATAGAGAGAAATATTGCAGAAATTGTACAAATACTCAAAAAATTCAGAGATCAGTTTGTAAAATATTTACATACAGAAACATTTATATTGATATTATAAAAATAAAAATCATAACAAAGCCCTGGAATTTAATGATAAAAATTATGACAGTCTTTATCACAGAAGCACACATTTGCATATCAATCAAGGAATATATCCGTTAATTTATAGAATCAGGTCACTTTATAAGATAAAACAAAATGTTATTTATATCAATAAACTTGTCAATAATTTTATTAAATAAACAGATAGTGCAATAACATTATTGAAAAGTCGAACATAAAAAATAGGAGAAGAAAGATATCCAAAATTCCTAGAATGTATACAGCATTCAGAAGCAAACTTAACATATATAATCTTCTAGATAATAAATTTAAACCAAAGCTTGAAGAAATACTGTTCAAAAATGGTAAGAGTACTGCACACACACAATGCAGAATCAGATTAATTTAAATTCAATACAGAAGATGGATAAAGGATTCCAGATGTATTCAAGAAGATTATCAATAACACAAATAATGTACATGATTTTAAAATATATTTATTGAGGTCGAGTGTATAAATATAGATATAGACAAAAATAAGAAAAAGTCTTAAATTCTAAACATTTTACAAAAATTTTTATGGACACGTAAGATTTTAGCATGCCCGAAAAAGATTTAACAACATGTGTTGTAGATTTTATCTAATTAGATTTGAAAAAAAAAAAGATTTGATTCACAGATTGAAAATCAACATTTCTTTTACAAGAATTAGATTATTTTTTGAGGTATTTCCAATATATTAGACGTTTAATACGTCACTGAAACTAATGATCGAGGGCCGTATACTGATAACTTTATAAATTTAAATGTAAAAGAGTGTTTTAGTCCCTTTGACGCACTAATGCCGAATCCTTGTCGACAGTTAATGCATCATCAGCTGTTTAGGTTAGGTTAATTTAGTATTATGAAATAAAAATCTTGTCATTGTTTTCCAACTTACAAACTATTCTAAGAATCTTTTATAACCTTTCTCTAAATATAAAACCTTATTTTTACTTCAACGAGTATGAAAAAAAGAATTGACCAAGTAAGTCTGGTTGTTATAGTAAATAGGCCTTCACATTCAGTGATTTATTTTTATTTAATTGAACATCTATGTAAGTACTACCTAAATACTAGTTAGATTATGTAGCAATATCCAACAACGATACAAACAAAACACAGTCAGGGCCAGTGACTTACAGATAAAACCCCAGCGGTCGACCACTTTGTCGATGCTGTGCCATAAAATAAACTGTTTTCCGATATCGCAGTACGGAAATACCCAATAAATCTTTCTTCTACCTTTATTCTATGGAATATCATTCTCAAGTAATTTGTGTCACGTACTACTCCTTAAACACACACAAAAAACTAGTTGGAAATATATATGCCGTATATTATATAAAAATAAATACCCAACAGACAATATGAAAGAGAATAACAGATAGCATTGTAGCAAAAAAAAACGGTTATGTTATCTGAAAACATCATTTGTGAGAATTTTGTTTTGCACTGATAATTTAACAGTTTTGTGTCCTTATCTTCTGGAACAGAACATTTGATACTTCCCTACATGGTGAATTTCTGGAAATTATTATTTTGGAGAGAAATGCCTGACTTGTAAATGTTAGGAGGGCTGTACATGGGTGGTGACTTGTATTGTTGTCCAGGTACTTTTATTTATTTTTTTAATACGAGTTAATTGCCGCACTCTGTTTCCTTAAAGTATATCTACCATATATTTACTTTTTCTTTACATATGCATGCATATTTTTATAAAGAATTATTTTAGTATGTTATAAAAATAAAATCAATTGTTCTTACAACTATAGAACGCTTCAAATATTTGATGCCGATAACATGAAAGTTATGTCTTAAAAGCATTAGTAATAAATTGTTACCACTATAGTAATTTTTTTAATATCATGAATGTATTTTAAAACGATAAAATAAACAAAAAAACCTAAAAGTATTTATTTAAAAAGATTTAAACACAAATAAAATTACATTAAGCATGAATATTATGTATGAGGTGGGAATGTTTACGTTAGCTTGTTATTCTGTTAAAACCTTTTCTTTTTATATTTCATGTTCCATGTTATATGTTCTTCCTCCATACGTAATTAAAGCTACTGCAACTTCCGTAAGAACTACCAGCTTTGGTCACAATTATTTTTTTTTTTCTTGCAGTCTACATCGCAGTATTAAAATCACTTCTTTAGAAAAGTGGTGTTTATTGATGTAGCAGGTTTGTAACGAAACCACGTTACACCGAAAAAAGTGTATGTCATTAGGAGAGTGAGATAATAAATTTAAATTTTACTAGGATATGGTTATTTCCAAATGTAGCGAGTCAGATATTGTCGGAGAAAACCAATTTTCTAGTCACCTAGCAACACTACTTCACCAAGATATTTGTTCTCAGTATGCAAATATCTTCTCAAACTCGTTGAAGTTACTTTGAATGTAATTAAAAGTATTCATGTTGTGTTTTAATTGTAACTGGTACCCTATCAATTGAATAAATAAAAATGTAGGTCTCATATGAATAGAAATACCGAACAATATGTTATTGTACACTTAAAGACTGCAATAGTTATCAGCATATTCTACAGCAGTAAATTATGATATTGTTTTAATTACATTTATAATATATTATAGCCTTGCTATCGAATGGCCTCACAAAATCAAAGTATTATATATTGATTTGTGTGTTTAAATGTAATTCAGTTAACAGTAACGATATAAGATCCATCTTCAACAAATTATGATATAGTTACATTAACTATATTATAAGTTCTTTTCTGGGTTATCATTATAGAATAGTATATTCTGGTCTCGTTACACAATGTAATAACTGTGAATACCCAATATTATTGGTAAAATCAATAACGAAATTAAAAAGAATTATTGCTTTTAATAGTTAAGTACTCGTATTATACGGTTTATTGAATTGAGAAATATTAAATACTTGTTTACGTAACTAAACTAAACATTTTAATCTGAATTTGTGTAATTCAATTTTTTATTGTGTTTTTGTACAATAGATAAAACATGATTTGATGTTTTGACCACTTCTGGGGTGTATTACGTGTTCTAGTTCTCACAAATATATGTTTATTTGGACGTCAGTGAACTATGTTCACTATTTTACGTGATTACTAAGATTAGGTTATATAAGTGGGGAAACTGGTAGCAAAAGGGAGCATGGGTTATGATAACAATCTTAATGTCTGCCAAGCTTGATAGTTGGGGTTAGTGGACACGTTTTGTCGGCTGAGGAATGTTCTGGAGCACAAACCCTGGTCTTATTTGATCCTGTTTTTGGAGCACGAAACATTCTAACATTCCAAGATCAAGAGTTTAACTTTTACGTGGTGAATTGGCTTTGATGTGGCCTCTACCTTTTTTGTACCAAATCTGAAAAATTTCTCAGCTTGTATATCTTCCTAAGCTTTGGATTTACCGGTCTGAGTATTTTAAATAACTATTTTCAATTACGAGTCAAGTCGAGTAAATAGTATTTTAAATTTTAATAAAACAAGTGTTTGCATAAAATTACAAACAGATTCTTACCATTTATAGTTTATTAATTGGACATTTTTGGTTGACATATAAAATGAAAGAGGTAAATAAACCAAATTACACATGGTATATTTAACAATTTAGCTATATTTGTTATAAAGGACAGAAATACTTCCATGCTAACTACAGCCAATAACGGCAGAATTGATATAATGATGTATTCGTGAAAAACTTCAGAAGTACATATATGTTATAAAATATGTTTTGGACAGTATATCTTAAATTTTTCAACCCGTATTTAATATATTTTACAAAAGTAACAATTAACTGGCAGTCGTAAATAATAACGGTATATATAATATCTACTCATGTAAACACTACTTTACTTACAGCTAAATGTGCAATGTGCAAAAAAAAACAACTTAGCAACGTTTTGTTAGTTTTTTATATTTTGTCTCGATCACAGATTTTTGTAATTTATTTAGAATATTGCAGTTTTGAAATTTGAGTACAATCTTTAATGTATTATAAATATTTATTAATATACAAGTAAAGTATTTCGTTATTTTTAGTACGTCTAAATAGGGATTTGTAAATAATATCTTCTACTAGTCTAAGTAGTTTCAATTAGAAAGGTGAAAGTTATTTTCTTTCTAAGATTTATATTAAACACCTTTAGTCATTTATATAGATTTAATTTCATATTCCTGCTATACATCAAAACATTCTTCGATACCGATATCGAGAAAACCAGGAATGAATAAATTGCTGCTACTTTCTCCTCGCAAACTATATTTTCGTGCACTACTCAGCTTTCTAGGAAAATTGCAAAGGAAAAGTAATTTTTTACTTTTAGTCAAATATAAATTCAGTTACAATTTTAAACACACATAAAGCAACAACTTACGTATGTTCTTTATTTTTGCGCCCTTCTGTGTTATACCTAAATTATTATAAATTTTATACTAACATATTACTCTTTATATTTATTAGAAATTTAATTAGCAGTTATATGTGGTACAGCTTTATACGTATATTTGTTTCTATAAGTGTTAATTTTTATCACGAATCTCGTTAACAGTATGAAATTATATTTTATTTTCATATTATTATGACGCCCTACAACTACTTCAATGCAAGGAATATTTTTTGCTTGCAAGCTAAACTAATAATAAGGATACATATAGTCCTCTATATCTGTTATAACTCGCCTTTGATAACATCAAGAGTAGTCAGATAGTATGTTGATAGCTCCGAACAATTACAGACAGAAGAGGCACATTAAGTAGTGGTGATGACGAGATATGTATGCAGGTAACCCTTAGTATAACACGTGATTATACTAGTTAAAATACAAAAAACATAACCTAGTTTTAATTATGTGTTAGTATAATTATTTAACTTAAGAAGAGATAGATTGCAGATCTCGAAACGCATTGTTACATATTTTTCTGTATCACTGAACGATGGAAAATACCCTGTTTCCTTCAGAATTATTCCATCGTCAAAAACAAACTTGAAACCTATTACTTCGTAAACTGACATAACTAGACGAACATTGTCGGGGAAACCTATTGGTATAATATCATCCTGAAACATCTCTTTTTCTATATATTTATTCTCAATATGCTAATATCATCTCAAACTTCTTAAATATCCTTTCAAGGGAATTCATTTTTAAGCCGTATTTAAAATTGTAATAGGTGGCCTATAATTAGGCAAATTGTAATACAAACACGAAAACTGCTGTTGTTATTATTGTAAAAGTTATAAACGTATTTTACATTAAATTATATTTAAGTTAAATATTAATCTTAATACATATTTAGTATCCTATTGTAAATCAATCCTACTTTTTGTATAATTTTTATACGATATTCTGATAAGTAATACAAATTTTGCAATTAAAACTAAAAGAAGTATTGCTAGAGTCATTGTAAAAAAAATGCATGATACACTTTTTTAATAGGTAAATATCATGTGATTTACTATATTCTTAATTGTTAAATAAATGTTTATCAATGTTAAATATTTAAACTGAATTTGTTTGATTTACTAAATTAAATATTTGTTCAAACAATTAAGTTTTATTCATTACCTTTTACATATTCTTATATTTTGATGGAATCTGGGGTAATGTAGGTGTTTAGTTATACAAAAATAGAAGGTGTCTTAATAGGTCACAAAGAAACGAGAAACAAAAAAGGAGCAAGGGTTTAAGTAATATTCTTTATGTTTGCCGAAGTATGAGTTTGTAGACACGCACTGTCGGATAAGGATTGGTGTGAGGCTAAACCTCTAGCCTTATTTGTTCCTATGTTGTGAGCTTGTAGCGTTGAACATTCCATGACCAAAAGTTCATTTCCTACTTGAAGTATTGCCTTTGATGTGGTCTATTTCCATTTTCTATACACACTACAACAGGATCTCATGAAAGGGTGCACTTAATTCGTTTTACTCTTAAACGTTGTACACACCAAAGTCTGAGCATTCTCAGTGACTATCAGGTCTTAAGTTATGAAAATAATTACAAACATTTCTTTTTGTATTAAGATAGAAATTATCAGATTATACATGTTTAAAATATTCAATATTAGCGTAAAGCGTTATCAATAATTATTTTTTAAAGTAAAAAGTAAAACTGTATTAAGTACACTGCTTGTGAGTTAAAACATATAATATAGCATAATATTACAAATTACATTTTTACTACTAAAACTACTGAATGTTATATCATGCAGATAAATAGAATAAGTGTAACACGGTATATTTTATACTGTACAGGCTGTAAATTAAGTCTAATGACGGAATAATATTAATGTAACCTTTAAAAATAGAGCTAAAATACTTTACATTTTGTCATTGCTCATGAGCAATAAAAATGTATTGAAAAACTTACTCATTAGACTTCTCTGTCCCCAGAACAACGGCACGCACATAGTGAGAGGAAAAGTTTTTATTTGAGGAAGGTTAGGTAATATATCAAAGTAAATGTCTGTACTAGTAATGAGGAACCGGCGCACGCGCTTTGCCCAAAAACGGGGTAATACCTGGTGCAAATATTGGCAAGCAAGTTTGAAAAAGCAAAGGTACGATCACAACGAACACTTCCACCTTCCCACGAGTATCATGGATGTAATAAAGCCAATTTTAAAAGGCTTAGCTGCACTTGAATCACTCAACAAATGTCTACATGGCGGTACTCAAAACATGAGCGAGTCGTTGAACAACATGATTTGGTCCCGCTTGCCTAAAAGAAAATTTGTTATGTTGAAGACTTTAGAAACTGGTGTGCATGAAGCCTTAGCTTGTTTTAACCTGGGCAACCTAACTAGGTGCAAATGTCTAGCTAAGTTAGGCATCATTGCTGGGGTTAACTGTGTGAGTGCGCTAAAGAAACTAGATGAAACTAGAATTGCGAAGGCCGAGAAAGCAGTCAGTGAAATTGAGAAGAAGTGCCGGCAGAGTGCAGTATTGGCCAGGAGGAGGCTAGAGGATGAATATGAGGATGAAGAGGACCCAGACAATCCATCTTATGGAGCAGGAATGCCCTAAGGTAGGCGTATCATTAATTATTTGCTTAGAATAATTATTAAACGCGATTTCCCGAAAGTTTACTTTTTTGCACTTATGTACCATTATCTCAGGAACTACTCAAGATATCTCAATGATTTTTTTTTTGTTTTGTAGAAAATTTAAAACTAAAAAAGTTGACTTTGCAGATTTTAAAAATATTTATAACAAAAAAGTTATTACAGTTTAATTACAATAAAACATGATTTTTTAACTTTTCTTTTTAAATAAAAAAACAATTATTTTTATTTTTTTATTTCTTTGGGTCAAAAGATTAAGAAAACTTCAATAAACACAATTTAAAAAAAAATATGTTGATACCATAAACTGTTCCTGATATAAAGGTACGGAAACTTTGATAATTTAACATAGGGTTAGATAGGGTCAACCGACTCCCCTGAACTACAGTGAGGTTTACAATACTAAAGAAGTAAAAAACCTTCATAATAATAACCTTTGTGTTTTGGCAGTTCTCTTTTGGCTGAAGGCTGAACGTAAGCGAAACTATCACTGAAGTAGCAGGAACAGTTTTATAACAGTATGTCTATACGTTTGTCTGTCCGCAACGGGAATGAGTTAGGAAACCATTTGTCTCCTGAATTGAGGAAATATGCGATTTATATTTTGATAATAAACAAACAGTGTTATGAATTACTGTGTACTTTTGTTACAATGAGTTCGTTATACATGTTTTATAGGCCGGAAATGAATGCACTTTTAATTCTTTTTCTCAAATCTGTTTCATCTATTGTATCCACGGGCTCTACGGGACTGAAGAAAATAGAAATGGCCAACCAAGCTATTGCAATCTATCTCAGTTAACATTATGTTGTCACTGTTTTCATTATTTAAATGTTGCAATATATTCTCAAAACCTGTTTTATCTACGTGTCCCCCTTAATAATTCAGATGTAGTTTTATGAGTTGCTAAACATTTTTAACTAAATTACATTGAATGTAATTTTTCTACAACGTATAATAAAGAAATACAGCTAAAGTATTGATTTCAATATATGTAAATCGGCATTATTAAACATTAAGGATAAAAATATTGTTTTTGAATTTAAAGCAATTGTTAAACTAATAAAAACTGTGTATAAGTCATATATACTAACTTGCAATTGTTTAGTATGGAATTTGCCATTTAAATATACATATTCTCCAAACATTCTCTCTGTGTTTCTTTGTTGGTAATATTGAAAAGCTTTTTTTATTTTAATTTAACAACTAAACATTATTATATCTTTTCGTAGTATACCAAATTGCCAACGATACTGATTCACTTAATTCTTTAAAAATGCTGTCGAATTATGTAGTAGTTCGATGTTTTTACGAATAATATTTATATATTTTACTTTTTTAATAGTTTTATCGTTGATTCGTTTACAGCTAATCATAAAATTCATTAAGTTTGAATCAATGTAGATATTCGCTTTTACTACATAACGTGGTACTTAAAATGCTTATTTTGCACTAATAATTTAGTGCTTTTTGTGGGTGATTTTCTATTAAAAATTATGATGAATTACAGAGAGAGTATATTACCAGTTTAAATAGGCTATCACACATACAGACTGACATTTAAGTGACGTATTGAAATAGAATACCAATAGGTTGATAAAAGTAATAAGAGGCACCTATTTACCACGTTTCGTGGCCCTAGGATCTTTCTATCATAAGTTTATATAAAGTCGGAAGGACAGATGGAAGAAGACAGGATTTCAAGAAGACTTGGTCAGGCCCTTAATAATGTATCGTTTTTCCAAATAACCCCATAAAAATTTTAATAAGTAATATCTAAAGTATGTTTCAATATACATAACCAGAAATATTACTTATTACAAACACTGCAAAAAATATGACGTTACTAAAGTCAGCGTTTCCACTGAAATAGTATTATTAAAACGGCATATCATCAGTAAAATGCTACGAGACTATTACAGTGAGGGAGAAATATGAAATGAGAGGGGTATGGTTGGATAGGGCTTGAGCTGGGGGATAAACAATGATCCCTCTGGAGAAACACTCTTCTTTACCGCAACCATCAGTAATGGATTAGTCACTTTGTAAAATATTAACTGATTGCTGATAACTACTGCAAGCACATTTTATGGTTATTATTATATTGAAACACCAATTTCTAAATTTTTGAATTTGTAATAAGATTTATTTATTAGCTGTATAATTTATTAACTATAACATTACTTCTGAGATACATAATGACTCATTCAGACATACAAGTGTACAGAATATACTATCTAGCAATTTTGGTTATTTCTTAGTGGATTTGATAACAGTAAACACAACTAAAATTGTGTTTTACTTCAAAAGATTTATGACTTAACTATTTTTTTAAAAGTAATTCCTATTTACAATATATGTTTACGAAAAATTATTTTATATTTTTAATTACCAAGAGCAATAAATCTTTGAGGTCAATTTGTATCAATAACCCTCCATCAGGCGCTTAAAATTAGAAACACCATCAGGCGCTCACCGAGGTTTCCTCCAGGTTAGCGAATAATGGATATCATAGTCGTTTAAACTGTTTTTAATTGTTTAAATATTCATACTGATTTAATTACAATGTAATATTTTCATTTTTAGAAATAAAAATAAAAAATTACTCTCTTATGTAATGAATTTTCCAAATAAGGAATTCAAAATCTTAAACAATGTTATTGTATAATAACAACATGATTAATTTTAAGATATAATGCAATAAATTGTAAAAATGTTTAACCTACTGTAATAATATATGGAAATTAACTTAGTTTTTAACTTCTTACAAAAACAACTTACTTCAATTCTTGAGATATTATACAATTGTAATGTAAATTATTACTCTGAAATCAAAATTTATTCTTTACTAAAGATTTTTTTACACACTAAACAAAGTTTCAAAACATTTTCCTTCTGGTTCTTATAACGACAATGTTCACTCCATAAAGAATACTGAAATGTTCCCTAGCACACTGGTACTGTACTGACAAGTCTCTCGTCTTCATTCTCATTTCACAAAATTCAAATAAAATATATCGTAAAACTTAAAAAAAACCATCACAGGTCACACATTTAGGCACACACGGATTATTACTCCATAAAAACTAAACACAATAAGGCGCTCACGGAGATTTCGTCCAAGAACTACAAACACACCATCGGGCGCTCACGGAGGAATCGTCCAGTCACGCACGGAAGTAGACCTCACACTGACAGATTTTGACAAAGATAAGCGGGAGGCTATTGTTTCGCTTCCCCGGAAGATGCTCGTGAAGTACACTGCAGGAAACGACTGCCAACATCAGAAAAGTAGTACTATTTATAATAATAAAAAATACACGGAGGAAAACTCCGTTTAGCGCCCGATGTAGGGTTAAACATGAATATCAAACGCCACCGATATATTGAACAAATGTTAAATGTAAGTTCATATAAAAATTAAAACAAGTCATTATGATGTTGAAATTGGTCACTATGGGATCATCGCCCAAACTTATTTGCTAAAATCAGTAACACTACGTTTTAAATTCTGCGATCTGATCTATTCTTCAGGTAAATAACCAACCTAACACGTAATTACTAACTAGATTACTATAAATAAATCATAGCAGAGCGTTGTAAAACACACACACTCACACACAATATTATGTAACTATACCCAAAACAAGACAAATAAAAGTCTGGAAATACATCGTAATTAAAATAACGCTAGTTACAATTTTCGCCTAGGTCTGCACGCCAAGGATTAAATAAACCCAGACTGAAACGGTTTTTATTTATTAGAACGGCAATATATATAAAAAATGTCTCGTTCCATATGTGTTTTTACCTGAAACGTTTTATAAATAGGGCCCAGAATCTTAAGTTCATTATTTTATAAAATAACTTGATTGAAACAAAACACTTACCTTAAAACACTATTTTACCTATAAATACTAGACTCATCGATAAGCGCCCTCATATATTATTATGTTATTAGGGTAAAATAACATTTAATTGAGTATTATTATTATAATTGGAGTGCTTCTGTATTTAGACTCAAGAAAGGCAATTCCCTTTAATGCAATTTAGGTATTTGTTTGGCCACATTAGTTAAATTATTGCAAATTATGCCAAATATTATAACTATCAACTTTATTGCCATAGACGGTATATACATTTAGTTATCTTTGCATCAAATATTTTTTAATTCTAAAATCATACCCTAAAACCAGTATTTTTTTACTTTTAAGTTTTTTTATAAACTGTGATAATAGAATGTAGTACATTTTATATAAGATTCAGCGTAGCAAAACCCAAAGGAACTACAAAACAGAAGAGTATTGCCTCTTAATTAATTGATGTTCTTTTTTTACGCTCGGCTGCTTCTTGAGTCAACAATTTCACCTCAGTATTCACACTTTAATGATATTCAATGTTTCTCTACGAGAGATTCCCACAAACATCTCTCCTCCCACATTTAACGGAGGAATGAATCTTTTGAAACACACGCAGGAACGATTTTGTTGTTCGCAAACTTGCCCGTTAGTAATGCTACGACAGATTCAAGAAATAAATTAACTGCCCGGTAACTTAAAAAGTTTTCTAAAAAATACCATTTGTAGAATAATAATGCCGTATATATTGTAGTCAGATCTTTTATTTTTATGCCTTTACTAAATAGAGACAAATACTAAATAGTTAAACAATAGTGTTTACATTCTCTAAAAATACTCAGCAACAAATTTTAACTTACGTATTCATTAATATCAAAATTTTTATTATTGAAATTAATTTTAACAAATGCATTAATGAATTTCATTAATTCCATTTAAGCCATATAAAAATTATGTGTACAATTCTAAACAAATTAGTTTCTTGTTTGGACTTAAATCATTGCATTCCATAAATACTATTACTTCATAGGAAGTCAAAGAAAGATTTATGATATATATTTCTAATCCACCAATCGCAATGTGTATTTAATTAATTTTTAATATATGTATTACGGTGCAATCATAAACCTTCCCTGTACTTACGAAATATGGACGGTCTAACATAATTATATATGGTTAACTGAAATTCAATTGCTGGGGCTAGTTATACCGAAGAGGAAGGAGCTCCAGGAGCAAAAACCCTTTAGCACGCAACAGCTAGAGAACATTTTTTCTGGAAAGGAATTTTAACACATCTGCAAAGGATATTCAATGTGATTAAGTTCCAACATGTTGTGTTCATTTGCACACTCTTAAAACAAGGGTCAAATCAAATTACTTTATTCCAAATAATTATATATACAAGATAATGAAAAATTATGGAGAATTCCCAGCAAGACTATGGGTCAGAGTGCTAGCAAGAGTTCTTTCTTAAATTTACAAACCATTACTTAAAAGCTATATTAATTTATGCCAGAAAAAAATAAAATGCCTTTAAAAGTATAACCTAAAATACTTACAACATTGAAAGGAAAGGATTATACCTAATTAATACAAAACACGTGTCTAACAAACAAAAGCAGGCCAACGTATGGACGTTGCTACATAGATACAAATTGACAGGTTTCCAGTTTTATGAAAAAATTTAATTATTAACTAATAGTCATAAAACAGTTCATTAACAGACCTTTGGAATGGCGATTTATGTGTACGGTGTAAGAACAGCGCCTCTGCAGCCCGCTGAGGCTGAACAAAATACCCTATTAATATGTTATCGTCGTTCTGGGTATTATTAAGTATTTTTCAGGGTATATAAACCTTACACTATTTGTATAGAGTTTATATAAATAACTCATAATGTTTTCTTCATTACTTGTACTGATTTAGAACACTAGAATATCATACATTTTACAACCTGTAGAATGTACTTTTGTATCTATGCAAGATTTATAAAAGAGATTTCTGGAACCAGGAGAGAAATTTGATCTACTTTGCTCAGGAAGAATAGGAAAACAAAGTTTTTTATTGCTTTGAATTTTTATTGCTTTTCATACCACATTACGAAAAAATGCAGGGTTCGCAACCTCACCATTAAGCATTTAATTTATAATGTGTATCGTCTTTTTAACCGAAATGTCCCAATATATATTATTTTATACTACGATTAAACTACGGTTCACTATTGAGTATATGAACTGCATAAAAGTTTAATTTCCTGGCGAGATAAACACACAATTTTAAATTACTTCCAAAAAGAAAGGAAAAAATCCAAGATAATTTCTGTTTATTTCTTTCAATTTATTACGCTGCTCAGCTCATTTAAAAGTGGTCTTACATTTCAATTTTTTTGTATTAAAGAGAAGAATACATTATTTATTAAAATGGATTCGACAAAAATGTTAGTGATAATTAGTTTTCTATAGCCTAAAAGTATTACGATGTAACTTTGAATGTCTATTTTTTTTATATTTGCTACGGGAAATTTATCAATTCCTAAATAAAGAACAAGGTGTGTAAGTTTTTCCTTATACAATTAATTTTGCATTTTGAATTTTTTTATTACTTTACACGCAATAAGCCTTCAGTTACAAACTATGGCAACAAAGATGTTAGATTTTTTTACTTAATTGTTTGTTGTCTCTATGTTATTTTAATAAGAAATTGTGGAAAGGTGTTGATCGTTCCATATAATAGAAAGTTTTATTTGATCTACTTTTTCCCTCAACGTGAAAGCTTATTCCTTTACCCACCAATGAGTAGTGTGCTTTACATGAGTATTCGTTAGTTACTTATTAAAGGACTTTCATAATACAATTTATAGATGAAAGATTTATGAAGCAGTGGAATCACATCATCTGAATTTCCCAAGCTTTTGAATTGATACTTTGTTACCACTGTCAATGGTTTGTTGTAAAAGATTTATAATTCATATTGTTAAGTAACATAATGTGAAACTAAGTTATTATTTTCGTCCATTATGTGTACCCTTCTTACCTTTATTTACGTTGAAAGTATTATTTAAATGCATTGTAAAAGAATTCGATCACTCGCTATTGTTAACACTGTTTTGCGTACAATTGTTAATAGATGTCATGGAGGTACCTAGTCACTTTTCAGTAAACAACTATTTTGAGAACCTCATGAACTGAAAAATACAACTATAATAAAATTACAAGACAGTCGAGATTTTCAATATGAAAATTTAGTTAACAATTTTTACTTAGATTGTGATATGTTCTGATACTCGAACGTCAATGAAGTTACGTTCATATTCTTCGTGTAAGATGTCATAAATCATAACTAAAATTACTGATGTAATGAAGGGATACGTTCAAATATACCATTAAGGTAGTAAGTGGGACATTTGAGAGTTATAATATATGATCATGCCAACTGAAATTAGAGAGATATTATAAATTCAGTACATATTATATACATATATATAATTTTGTTTGTGTGTGTGTACATATATACTCTTTATTAAATGTTCTACTACCTTCACTATCTAAAAGAAACAAACACATTTATCCTAGTGGGTTCTTGGACTCACCAGTGAAAATCTACGACTGATGTTGAAATAACATCATATACAATAACAACTGTTTTAAAATATTGAGCAATAGAAATCAACGTACAACAGTATTCCGTTTCCAATAGAGACTTCTGTTTTAATTGTTTAAACAGTGAATTCGTGTTGACAATTCTATGTTCTTTTTCCTTAAGTATAGATTTTTCATTCGATTCACTTATTCAAGCGTATGGTAATCTAAAACACTGTAACTATTTTTCACAATATTTAGGATACAAAAGTAATTTGAAATCTTTATATAGATGAAAACCTACTGACTCAAATATTAATCTATATTAGAGCGTTATCAGTAAAAAAATCTAAAAGGTATCCATTTGTGCTTATTTGCTTCTCGGTTATATTAAAGTAGTTAATGAGCTAGCATGGATCAAAACTTCACATTAGATGGGATTTTGATTGTACAAATATTTTATAATAACAGTATCAAATGTTGGAATCGTTCGTAAAACAGGATTGCCATTATAAACCTTAAATAACAATCTGTATTTAGTATACTTTAACTGTTAATATAATTTCCAAATGAGATCTATTTGTGCGTTGACAGATTTTTGGGTGGTTTTGTTTTGTTGTTTGAATTATTGATATTGACTGTTTTAAATTTATATTACTCAAGTTGTGTATTAGTTTTTTAAAACGCAAAATAGAAACATTAAAAAAATACAACTCAATCTTTTTATTAATTTAGGATAAAACTTATCATATATATCCATGATATGATAAGGCAAGATAAGAATTAACTTATAATAAGCATCATCTTGAAAAGCGAAAATAATTTACAAGGGTTTAGAGTGTTAAAAACAAGTTAAATATACCACCGGCAAATAAATGGTATTTTGAAATTTTAAAACCAAATAATCTGTAATAATAATAGTTAGTACATTGCAAATAATTTACAATTTCCACACAAAAAATACATCTGGTAGTAAAGAAGAAACATTGACTTCAGGCTCAAAGTTTAGGTTGTTGTCCCATCGTAAATTCTTTAATTACGCCACTTGTTAATTAAATCATTGGCACTGTCTAATCTAAAGAGTCCACCATTAATTTAATTAAACTCTCAAAGCGCTCGGGAATCTCACTTTAGATTAATTTATCTTGTGATAAGTAAGATTGCTTACAACAGATAAGTAGATATTGCATTCTTTCTCTTTTAGTCTATTGCTGAATAATAATGATGTGCACAATTAGAATAATGTGGACTCACTTATAAGAATGGAATTAGCGATAGTTTTTTTAACAAATTTAAGCTAATTCTAAATACATGTAAAATTTATATTTTAAAAACTTCTGTTCATAATCATTGAGGCCATATATTATAATGTTATTAGCCTATAACAATTATTTCACTTTAAAACTGAACAACTCTTTCAAGCTTTAAATAACCTAATGTAAGATTAGGTCAACTAATAGAATTATTTGTAATTACAATAAATAAAGCTACTCAGTCAATGTAAATAATTTCCAATAATTTTAATAATTTTTAAGTTAAATTTTACCAAAAATTGTTTCCATTGGTTTTAATTTGGTAATGTTTTTGCACCTATTTTAAATAGGAAAATATTTTGTCATAATTAAAAATTTAAATGATATTCTGTAAATGTAAGGCGTTTAAAAAGTGTAATGAAATATATATATAATAAGATATCGTCAAAATGAATGAACAGAATAACAAGCGTAAATTCGCCTCAACTGCAATAAAATTATAATTTTCATACGTTCCTAATATTCTTAGTAAAAATAAGAAAGACCTTTTATAATATAATATATGTTGTATGAAATTTTTAATATAATTCAGTATACAGTTGATTCAATTTCTTTCACTGGTGCTGTAGAATTTTTATACAGCAAAATAGTACATTTAATAAAAAATTAATGCTATGTACTAGTAGTACATACTACATTCTTCATTATAGACACAGGTAAATATACTTATATTCGAAGGACCTTATTTTAATATGATTGTTTATCGGGTTTTTATACAAAATATGTCCAGTTTTATTTATACAACAAACATACCTGAAAATAACACTAATATTCAGGTACTTTTACAATTTCGACAAATGTGCTTTAGTAATATACATTAGTTTTATAAATATACTATATGGATTACGTTATATTGTATCGAGATGGAAGAACATTTTTACAGCACCTACCTTTTTGCCTCTTTGTCAATGAATTATCAGAAATATTTGTTATTCCTCTTTATTTTTCGGCCGCCAAAATTAATATATAGCCGAATTTCCTAATATTAAGCTTAAGGTCGAAAAGTGTTTTGGTTCTTTGAAAATAAGTAGCACAGTTTTCATTGATGAGAGAATCATATACTGTATCGTCTGTTAAAATTACGTTAAATCAATAAATTTTTTGATTGCTGCAATGCAGATTTAATTTTAAGCTTATCAAAAAGAATTTGTTTTAATGTTATTTATAATGAAATAGATACCTAATTTACTATCTCATTTATTATCGTGATTGAATGAAAATGTCTTGTTATATTTTACTCTGATGTAATTTAATAATTAATGTAATTTATATAGTTCAAATACTAATTTTATTAAAAAAATACCCTAACCTAATTTTGCTCCATATAAACGGTAATTCATAAAAACCAAAATTAATAATTATTGAAATCTTTATGTTGCTAAAATCGGTTAAATTTTGATTTAGTGAGTGAAACTTTGCATGCATTAAGATGGAATTGACAACAGTTAAATTGGTCTTTTATATCCTGTAATGAACTCTTTCACACATATCTGGCTACAAAGCAATCCGATGTAATCTTATCACTTTAAACTGGAGTAACTGGACAGATGTTAGTGGAAAAACCAATTCACGGTTCCGCTTTGAGCACCTCTTTGTCTGAACAATCGTACTTGATATGGTCAAACAGTTCTATTCCACAATCTGTACAGTAGTTAGAAAAAATACATAATAGTGCAATCGTTATATGTTACAAAAGGTAACACAAAGTTTCGAGAATGGCAATCTATCCTCTTTGTCAGTAGGGGAAGATATAATAATAATACGAAATGGCAGGTGATTCTGTAATTTTCATTCTCGAACTTATGTTTGTGCATTATGTGCAGCGATAACGCCTGGACAGGACTCCAAGCAGCTTTTAGGTAATGTTGGAACCACCTTTTTCTTTACTTTTCTTTTTTCTTTTTGTATTTATTATTACCTACTCACCTGACGAAGATAACGGAAACCAATCTTTAAAACGTTGTATCATACCTTTTTATAACAAGTAGCCTTGGCACATTTCTCAAATCCTATCATCCTTTTAAACCTACCATCGTCAATTACAAAATTTAAACAAAGAACATAAAACTAATTTTGTAACTCCTGCAAATAAAAAAAATGTATGACCTAGTTACAAATAATAACTGTATAATGTTGTATTCATTTTCTAAAAAGATGTACCTACATCTGATTTTATTAAAAATGTATTGTACTTTAAATTATTTTCAATTATCAAAATAATCTCAAATTACTAACAATAAGAAATTGTCTCTGATAAGTACACAGCCCATATTAATTAAGAAATTTTTGCGAAACCGTTTGCTATTTGTCTAGGTAATATTGCAAGTTTTAGTATAATAAAAAAGTAAATTATAAAACAGTTTTTAACCACGAATTCAAATATATGTAACTGCACCACCACATTTTCATTATAAATGAAGGTTAAATTCCTATGCGTTATCTTATTCCATCCAAAAAAGGAACGAGTACAAAAAGCTTTTCTACCAGGCTTTGCAAATATCAAATATTATACTTTTATATCACTGTACTTAACTTAAAGACATCTGTATCCAAAACAATATTACTGCAGATTTCCGATATTTCTATATAGATATTAGAAGAAAATGTCTATTTGTTAGTTCCCTGAGTGAACGTTCTTATACTCTACCCAGACTAAACATTGCAAAATACAGAGCTAATGTGTGGTAAAAAAACACCTTTACCAAAAGAAAATTTGGAGGATAAGAATAAAGCACTCATTGGCCAAGTCATACCAAAACATAAATCCTGTTTAAAAAATTAATTATCTAACTCCAATACCCAACTGTCCTATGCAGCTTAATTGGCAACACAGTAAAAAAAACTCCTGCATCACAATATACAAATACTATTTTAGTATGTAATGTAAAAATCTAATTATTAATGGATAATTTAAAGAGCAGTCTTAGCTCAGACTAAGGGAGCTCCCATGGTCTTCAAGTACAATTCGTCCCATTTAATTATAAGTGTTTCCAAGCCACTGCACTCTCTGTTTTTACCAAAAAAAAATTTAGAATTAAATACTCAAAGATCCATTTGTTCTTATTACAATCGAACCTCAATTCCTATATAACTTTTTAGAATCGAATCTCAGTTCTTACGTATGGTCTATAGACGGCTTCTTTACACTTTTAGTGCCCGAAATGAAACTGCCTTGCTTCCTAAGGACTAAATTTTGGACAGTAAAACAACGTTCTTCTATAACATGTTTTTAAAAAATTCTAATAATCTTAAATAATAATAAACGCATTACATTAAAATGTTATTTTTATTACATGTTATGTTTTATTATTTTGTTACATTCAATAAAATTTAATTAAATCGTAGTACAGTTTTTGAACGAAATACAGAAATAAAAAAAATTTAAAGTTTTGTTTTTAAGTGCAGGAATTTAAGAGCGTCTGTCCCATAGTTGTTTCATATAACTACTAGAAAAATGAATAGGTAGAATGGAACATAAAGTACATCTAAGTAATGAGCAACCAACTTAAAGGTGCACTTCACTTTTTTAGACACTTCAACCTGGAAACTTAGTTACCAAGGCTTTGTAATGTCAGCCTTCTTTTTTATAGCTAATGTTTGCATTGATACCTTCCACTAAAAAGCTGAAATATATCTTGCTATCTAAAATTATTAAGTCTTAAAAACCGTATTCAATGGGGGTATATGTACATAATTAAAATATTATACATTATATACGCTGTGATTAAAGCCCATCACTCAGAGGACTGAAATAATTTTATTTCTGCCTTATATGTCCGTACGATATCCATAGAAAAGGATATCTGTAAACATTTACAGTTTAATTTCTAACTAGCAACATCAAGTTGGTGTATATTAAAATATGGTAATTGGCTGTCCTACTCTAAAATGCTTTATATTGTTTTTATAAATAACCAAAATGGAACAAGAATGTAGTTAGATAATTACATTTTAAAATATACTGGGTAGAATAGTATAATACTTTAACTTTGTACATAGTAACACATGCAGCTATAGACGTAATAACGGCTTATAAACGTGATAAAGGTGTCACATTGGGTAGTCCACACAGCACGTCTGCTGAGTCTGCTCATGGTAGACGACGTTCATCAGCATATTTACTCTTCAGCATCTATCATAGAGTTCAATACATACATTTTAACCCTTTGTATAATCCAAAGTTTTGTCGCTTCATAACGCGGAAACTTAGTTATCAAGACTTCATAATGTCAGCCTTCTTTTAATAGCTAATGTTTGCATTGATACCTTCCACTACATATCTTAAATATGTATTGCTATATAAAATTCTTAACTCTTAAAAAACCGTATTCAGTGAGGTTATATGTATATAATTAAAATATTATACATTAAATACGCTGTGATTAAAGCCCATCACTTCATTTGACTGAAATAATTTTATTTCTGCCTTATGTGCCAGCACGATATCCATAGAAAAAGGATTTCTGTAATCATTTACAGTTTAATTTATAACTAGCAACATCAAGTTAGATTAATGTGTATATTAAACTATGGTAATTGGCTGTCCTACTCTAAAATGCTTTATATCGTTTTTTATGAATAACCAAAATGGAACAAGAATGTAGTTAGATAAATACCATTTTAAAATATACTGGGTAGAATAGTATAATACTTTAACATTGTACATAGTAACACATGCAGCTATAGACGTAATAACGGTTTATAAACGTGATAAAGGTGTCACATTGGGTAGTCCCAAAACAGCATGTGTGCTGAGTATGCTCATGTAAACGACGTTCATCGAGCATATTGGACTCTTCAGCATCTATCATAGAGTTCAATACATACATTTTACCCTTTGTATATCCAAAGTTTCGTCAGATAAAAGATGTGTATATTGTATAAAGGGAAAGAGGAATAACTGACACATAAAGCAATATATTATGAAGTCTAATATAAGGAACTCCATATTGAATATATTTAATAGAACTCTATTAAAGTATAACGGAATATATATTTTTACCCGTTCAGACAGTAAAAATGTATATATTGGCTTAGATAGAAACTGGTCGTACAGTTGTAAATGAATTTTAGATGTCACTGAACACCAACATAACGACGCATAAGCCATGAACGTTAACTTATGTAAGAATAATATATGTTTTATAATGAGCTGATAAATATATTAACCAAGCATAGCAATTTATAATATAAGAACTCGTAACTTTTCAAATTTAAATAAAAAAATATTTTAAAGTTTGTTCCACCATTATCACCAGTATGATTGGCTATTCACCCACTTAAAAAAAGAGGTTATACAATTCCTCCCGGTTGTATGTTTTTTTTAAGTGTGTTAGCATATAGAGAAGTGAAAGAAATACATTTTTGGGAGATGTTTTCTTCAAATAACATAAATTACCTCAGACATCTCAGAAAGTATCACATTTTGTGCTTCAGGATGATGTTCCTATGAAATGAAAAGAACACAATCCCGAATAAAGAGTACCGTTTTAATTAAAATTTGCTCACAATGGTTGTTGGAGCATTCCTATTAATGTAATTATTCCAGAAACAACTCCTGTAGTATTCCTGTAACATGAAATTAAGGAATTCAATGAACTAAGATACTAGTTTTCATTCAATTACTGTATACTACAAATACGCTGTATAACCTCCAGTTTTTCATCTTAATGGTGCAAAGTAAATTCCCAGAGAAAAGAGACACTATTGCAATCTCAGATATTCTATGAAGTTCGTAGTTCACTTCGAGGTAAAAAAAATGAAAATGAAGTAGCCTTTTGGAACTTAACCCTAAGCAACAAAAGAAATGTAATGCTGAGACATAGGTTTTTTGTATTAACCATAAAATGTGTCGTTGATGTAACGAACAAATAATGGTTACTTATAACGATTCGGGTGACAACCGAAGAGAATTATTTAATTAATTGGAGCAACGGTTAAAAGAATTAATGCTGTGTTAAAAATTTTCGAAATCACAGGGGAAATAAGAGGTGCTATGTGAATTTTCCAAGATAGATTGTATTGGAAACTTTTGAAATATGATCTGAATCAACGGCAGCAAATTACAAGATGTGGCTTATTTTCAATGGCCACAAAAATAAACACAACGTTAAGAAACTAGAATGAATAATATAGTAATAAATAGTTTTTTTTTTTCAATTACTAAAACTTACTTGGAATATTCAAACTTATATACCAATGTTCAAAGCAAGGTAATTCTGATTAAAAACAGATGAATTACAAATTAAGTAGGTTTTAAAAATATTGTTATATAATGATTTCCATTTTTTGTAATTATTATCCAAATAAACATAAAGCTTATAAAATGGCGCAGTTTTTTAAAATATTTAGCTACCTTCTTGTATACAGGGTGTAGAAGAATACAATAGACCAATGGTTTATTTTTATTTTTAACAGATACTAAAATTTTAAACTCTGGAACTATTAAAAATGGAGTTTTTATTATTGATCCTTTAAAATTTGCACTTATTCCTATTTGAAATTTAATGTAGAAAATGAAAATTACGTCATTTACTCAAATCCATTTACATGTAGTTAAAAATTGCTGTAATATGTTTTAAAAACATGGATATTTTAGAACAAATTAAAATAATTCTTTTTGAAGCCAATGTTTTGACTTGGAACCTCTTACATGCACTATTACACTTCATTTACTTTGTAATTTCACCCAATTATTTTTGTAACACTGATGACCAGCCACCCCGTATATAAGAGACATCAACCAAAATTTTGGGTCGTTAGTTTCCGTAGTTCCCCGGATATATATACGGGGTGGCTGGTCATCAGTGTTACAAAAAATGTTTGGGTGAAATTACAAAGTAAATGAAGTGTAATGATGCATTTAAGAGGTTCCAAGTCAAAACATTGGTTTAAAAAAGAATTTATTCTAATTTGTTCTAAAATATCCATGTTTATATATATATATATATATATATATATATATATATATATATATATATATATATATATATATAATATATCTGAAAGATTGTTTAAGACACACACACACACACACACGCAAATATATGAAATATGCTCTTGTATTTATATCCCACACGTTTATGGGTACAAAACTAACCGCCAACATGATGATTAATTGAACTTGGTTGAGCTTTCCAAGTACGATGTGTCTAATGAAGTTTGTCTCACGTCAGCTCCTGAAACTAGTAATCTAAAGTGATCCTAATAGCTTCGGCAAACAAACTCAAACTGTCTTTGCATTAACTCTACGATACCTTCATTATTCTCTAGATTACTTCTTGACTTTTCGTTGTGTATTGTTTAAAATTATAGAATACGATAAAATCTTATGATACATCTTGAATCTACGATTCAATCTAGGAACTCAAAACAAATTATTTCTCTCTGAATGCTTTTGCTACACAAAAAATCACAAGTGAATTACCGATTGGCTATTTAAATAGACGAAGTAAAAACATATCTGAACGTATATATCCACCTTACTTATTTCTTTTAAGCTACCCTCTTCAGTGCACTGCTGCATATGAACGTTTTACACAATGATATATGATGGAAAAACACACATTTCAGGAAGGTATATATAAACACTATAAAAAACTGTTCAATTTATAGTTTTCTGTCCGACACAGGGAGTAAAATACCACGTAATATTTTTTACGTGGACCAAGTATCTGGACTGTAATTTGCTGATCCAAAGCATCAATAACGTATTACCGTAGACTACATATTAGTCAAAAGTGCTGGGTTATTTATTTAACAAGTTGAAATTTTCACCCGACTTTGGGACAACGTGGAAAATCTTGCTTTCATCCGCACTTTCCTGAATTTGCAGACCGACTGTGAGTGGTCTGATACCATTTTTTAAAATTTTTGCCGTAGTAGTATTGTAGTATTGAAGTATATAGAAAGTTTCACACCAAATTTAATTCCTCCAAAACAAACTAATTTCTAATTTATCGTACACAGAGCGCCAAACAGAAAAACTTAACAATGTCGTATGTATTGTCAGTTTAAGAGCTTTCAGGTATTTTGTTTAGTTTTATTCTACATTTCCATACGTTTAATAGAAAGTGTCGAAATATTTGATTAAGTAAAAGTAATACACTAGGTGGTTTTAGACTACCTTTCCAGACAAATGTTGTTAAAAGTGAAGGGTACTAACAATGTGGATCCCCGCACATGTGAACCCTTTAAAACCTTTGTCTCCTTCTATATATCGGTTAACACACTTAATCTAATCTTAAAATATATCTTTTAAATTTTCCTCATAAGTATGTTTTCCCTTAATTAAATAACAGTTATTTTTTTATTTGGAAAGTATTAAATTTGTATGCCATTATTTATGTATCTCAAAGGTTTCCTTGGTGAATAATTTGCCTGGTGATTAAATGTTACTTATATGTCTTGTAATTTATATTTTATATGAATAATTTGTTATAAATTATAAACCAACGTACAGTAATATACTAATACGTATTACAGTTGTACAAAACATGGCACAATCCATAGTAATTTCATATAAAAAAAAAATGTTTTTAACTTTCATACTTAGTCACACGTTGTATCAAGTACATTGTTGATACTATAGTAATGATGTATTCTAATTTATACCACAATTAATAATTGCAGTGATTATATCATATTAACTGGTGTTTTAAATACATGATTACTATTTTATGTTTCCTTATGACACTATACACTAATAACTGTAACGACCAAGTTTGAGACAACTTTCGACTATATATGCGACCCACAAGAACACCTCGGATTTTGCTCGATAATTTCGCCTTTTGTATTTTTTACACTTAATTATGTTGATTAAATTTGTTTACTGCTGTTATGAACTTAGCAGTTATGAGTCTAGAATTTTTTGGAGCGTTGATCATAAGATAAGGCCTTAATGTGCTCTGGTCTCAAAAATTATCTTTTATCGTTTTATTGGAAAGAGAAATGTATCATCATCAAGCTGATAACCTATGACAGAAAGTCATACTGATCGCTCATTCGTCAAATTGAGTAGTGTTTGGTAATATCGGCTGGGAAAATACTAGACTCTTCGTCTTAAATAATTACTAATAATTTATTCACTATAACTCATGCTCATACTCACGGTATACCACGACGACACTTTTCATTAGCCAGTTATATTTTAACCCCATGACGCTTTAATTATATACCCGAAACAAACATAAGAGTGACATTTAAAGTGAGTAAAATAAAGAATTGCCTATTGATATGCTATGTATTCCACTTACCTTCAGAACGATAATACTATACTGCTGGTTTTTACTTCACTCAATTTCTCCTAGTAATTCATGGTGACGTAAAATGCTGCATATAATTACATTAAACTACCTTGCTGATTTTTTCTATTTAAACAAATTGAATGTCATTCAATGACAATAGGATATCTTATGGAATGATAGTAGAATTTCAGAATCTTATGCCTAGGTTTTCTGTTGATTCTATAATTTCTAAAGCAGGACACATCCCGAGTCGTCCAGTATATCTTGTAAATCATCAGCTAAAAATTATACAGCCCAAGTCGGATCACAAACTGGCTTCGCTTTGAAAAAAGGTTTTAACGATTTGTTAGTGAGGTAGAGCAGAAATTATGGACTTTTTAAAACTGTACTTCAGGGAATGTACTCGTATGATACCAGCAGCTTCAAAAGGCAACTATAAAGTTTGTAACACTAGTGTCACAAGTATATGACCTTAGTATGTATATAAATCGAGTATATCGAAAGACCAAAGAAACATGTACGTATAATGGGGATTTTACAAACATTTCGCAAGTTCAATCTGAATTTCTCTTTTACTTATCTATATAATAAGGATGTAGATATCATAAATATATTTTCGTCTACTGCATAATGCACAGTTAAAAAATATGTTGCTTAATGCACTATTTAAACTATCTCAAATTTTTTTTTACAGTTCCCTATCTTTGCGGGAGGAATAATATTTACTATAATATAATATTAAATGTATTGACAGTATTAAATATATTATGGGATATTGTAAAACATCATTATATTTTCAGACCTGTTCAATTAGAAACTTCTATATAATAAAGACACGGCTTATGCAAGCTTAGGACATAAGCCGGGACATAAGCATGTTACTGAAAAGTAACGAAATATTAAGCATTTCGATTTGAAGAAACGTGTTTTTGTTTTCTTTTATACCTATAACTGTCCGTGAGATATATCGCAAGAAACTATAACCGATTGGTAACTATAATTTTGCTTGGTTAGTTACTTACTTCGCCTTTCTTATAATTCTGGCTTTTGTTCAGTTAAACTCTCACTCCTTTTCACAGAGAATAATTGTTTATATTCCAATAGTAATATGAATTCATCCAAAAGCATCTTATCAAGAAAATAGAGCATGAAAAAAATTAGATATCAATCTAGAAATATCGCTAATCTCAACTGCAGTATTCTTTTCATATGTTCTTGTTTGTCCCTTGGATTTACTCCTAAAGGGTTTCAACCTAATTTTCCATTTTCCGGCTCCCCACCTGCCCTTCTCGACGATTTAATTGCTTTAGGTAATACAATGGCCATCCTATTGAGCAGTTTCTAAATGTAATATTAGCCAATGTATCTGATCAAAAATTTATTGAAAACTTGTCACAATTAAAGATTATATCATCTAAGGAAGAAAAAACCGTTAAGTCATTTATAAAAAAAAAAAAAAAAATATCGTAATTTTACCTTCTGATAAGGGGAATTCTACAGTAATCTTAAATAGCAGTGATTATATTAATGAGGCTAACAGGCAATTACAAGATTCTACTGTGTACATGACTTTGGAAAAAGACCCAACTAACGATTTTAGTGCATAAATCAAAGAATATCTCTTGGAAAATGGCCCCAAGCAAAATATTTCTAATAATATACTTAAAACCTTAATACCAACGCAAACCAACGTAACCTATATTCTACATGTTACCTAAAACACACAAACAGGTAAGACCCCCTCCAGGCCGGCGTATTGTTGAAGTA
>NW_025783700.1:0-26704 GCF_021130785.1 Homalodisca vitripennis
ATGTAGATATGAATATGAGGGTTCTAGGACACTTTTGGGACAGACAGAAAATCAATGGAAAATACTGTTCATTGAAACCATAAACGAATCTATAAATCATGAACTAAAAATAACCGAATCTATAGCTGTTTTGCTTTTACTTTCTTAAGCTGAAACTTAGTGAAATATGCTTCGAATCATCTCATATCTGCTTCTAATCTAACGAAAATTCTGTTGTAAATATATTAAAATCTTAATGAAAAATCTTGGAAAAGTTAAAGAAAAAAATTATTGAAAAAATAGTATAAAGAATTTAAATTGCCCCCTACAAACCAATATAGTACTATTTTGTCCTATAATTATACTATTTTTTCAAAAATTTTAAGTCTTAGTTTACAGATTTTTCTATAATAAATAGAAGAATCTACAGCTGTTTTACTACAATTTGTGCTGATTTGTGTCAAATTCTAGTAAAATTCTCCACTTTTCAAAGTCTGAGTTATACAAATTTTCCCTATATAAATAGAAGAATCTAACGCTGTTAAATCATAAATTCTGCTGATTTGTATCAAAATCTTTAAATTTTTCCTATATAAATAGAAACATTTAACGCTGTTTCTACATAAATTGTGCTAATTTTTATCAAATTTTGATAAAAATCCTTAGAAATCTACTGAATTTATTGCTATTTTTCAGCTTAATAAAAAGATATTTAACTAAATAGTAAAACTTAGCAGATTCAAATTTTCCCATATTTAAATGGAGAGGAAAAAGATATCCTGTCCGTACTGCAAAAAAGACATTTTCGAACATCATTTTACCCGACATTATAAGTCGAAAAATCATTTGAAGAACAAAGAAATTTATAATAAAGAACTAAATTATTTGAGGACTTGGGCTAAAGAGAATCAAATCGATGGTCATGAGAAAGATGTACAATATAGAAAAATTGCGTGAACTAAAGAAAAATTTTAAGGAAAGTAAAAAAGATCTCAATCTATTTAAAGATGAAAAAATTCAATCAATCGCTGAGAAATTGTCCATTGAAACAAACGACAAAACTAAGTCTGAAATGAATCGAAGAAATTGACAAAACTCTTAATGAGAAACCTGAAAATATCATAGATGTAGAAGTTTTATCCTCAATACACGGTCTTTTCAAGCAATACATTTTTAACAAATTTAACGATAATTTCCATGTCAATTTACAAATATCTTTCTATTTTAGCGCCCAGAAATTAAAAGTTTTAATCGAAAAATTTCAAGAAACTGTGAAAAATAGTAAAGGAATATCTCTCTTTAGAATGCGAATACGAACGAACTTTAGTGAACGGTGAAACACAAACTTGTCCAATGTACTTTACTATAAAAGCAGACGAGATCTTTGACATAAACGACTTTATTTCTAAAACAATTTAATAAATTAACACATCGAGAACAGACAAATCATCCAAATCGAGGTTCTGGATGGACATTAAAACGCTGTAAACAACTGATTTTGAGCCTTAATAAACACGAATTTATGAACGCAAGGATCATATATCGATTTACCACAAGAGATCAAGGTAAAGAAAGCTTGTGTAAATATCAAAAATGAAGATGACTATTGCTTTATTTACTCTATCCGATGTGCAATTGAAAAATCAAAATTTCATCCTGAACGTGTAAAACAATATGAAAAATTTGTAAATGACGAGATATTTTCTGGGTTTCGACTATCCTATGTCTTTAAAAGATATACAATTATTTGAAAAACGAAGCAGTAAAGCAAAGTATAATTATCCGAAAATGTCTGTAAAATGTCTATAGTTTTTGATGAAAAACTCAATATTGTTCCGTTGCAAATTTCAAGAAGTTTATGACGCCAAATTAGAAATCAATTTATTGTATGTAAAACAAGATGAAAAATCTCATTATGTTTTGATAACAGATTTAAACAAACTTGTATTTTCTCAGTTATCTAAGTGTAACAAATAAAAAATTTCTATGTCAGAAGATGTTTTAAGCCATTTCTACAAATCTGGAGATTTAACAGATCATTTAGAAATTTGCAAAGCAACACGAAGTTTGTAAGCCAATTATGCCGTTTTTCCAGGTCAAACAACATCATTTACTAATTATCAAAAGGAAATTTTTCTCATCCTTACGTTATTTATATGGATTTTGAGAGCATATTAGAAAAAATTTCCGACATGCAAGAACAATCCACAAAGATCGATTACAACCAAGATTCAGAAGCCACATTCCTTATGGTTTTACTCTATATTTAGTGTCAAATGTGACCAATCGTATGTACAAGCCGATATGTTATCGAGCAAAAAATGAAGAAGATTTGCCAAATGTTCCTGCAAAATTGTTTGAAGAACTTAATAAATTATCGAAATACATAGCTAAAAAGTATAATTCTAAGAAATAAAATACCTATGAAATTGACCGAAGAAGAAGAAATTGCATATCAAAATTCAAATCTTTTGCCACATTTGTGAAGAAATATCATATCAAGATACAGAAAAAACTTTAGGTTTTATGCCAGATGATTGGTACGATGATACGTACATAGAAATGTAGAGATCATTGTCATTTAACAGGTAAATTTAGAGGTTCAGCTCATAGAATTTGTAATCTAAATTTGAAATTTCCTCAAAATATTCCCGTTTTCTGCCACAATATGTCCAAATTACGATTCTCATTTGTACATAAAAGAGTTGGCAAAACAGTATGGTAATGTTGATTTGATCGCAAAACAACCGATGAAAAATACATAAATTATTCAGTAAATTCAGGATTATGGGTATGAGTTTGAAGATGATAAACCAAGAAAGTTCATCAAGTTTTCTTTCGTAGATACGTTCAGATTTATGGCATCGTCTATAGAAAAGTTAGCTAAAAACCTCAAAAAAGATGATTTCAAACATACAAATCATTTTTATACAAGATGGTCTGAACGCAATTCTAGATAGACAACCAAATGACGAAGAAGAAATCTTTAAAATTCTATCTGGAAAAGGCATATTTCCTTACGAATTTATCGACAGTATTGAAAAACTTGATTACACAGAAGAATTGAGAATTCAAGATTTCTATTCACTTTTGACAGACGAGAGCATATCTGAGAAAGATTTTCAACACTACTTAAATGTATGGAACAAATTAAAAGTAAAAAATCTAGGAAATTACTCCGATCTCTATAACATTCAAGATGTTTTATTGCTTGCTGATATCTATTCCGAAAATTTCAGAAACATTTGCTTAAAATGTTATAAACTCGATCCGGCCACACTATCTAACAGCTCCCAGTCCTTGCATGGGACGCTATGTTAAAATTAACGAAGATAGAATTACAGTTAATTAGTGATTATAATATGTATTTGATGATCGAAAAAGGTATTCGCGGAGGCATTTCTCAATGTATTAAAACGATATGTTAATGCAAATAACAAATATTTAAAAGATTTTGATAAGACAAAGCCCGAAAACTATTTGTTGTACGTCGATGCAAACAACCTTTATGGGTATGGACATATGCAAAATTTACCATATAACGAAAATCAAGTGGATGGATCCTAAAACGTATACAACAGCAGAATGGAAAGAAACAATTTTGGAACTCACTGGCGACGAAGATTATGGATATATTTTAGAAGTTGATCTTGAATATCCAACAAATTTGCATGAACATCACAAAGATTTACCTCTTGCTCCAGAACATTATAACAACAAACTTTGCACAACTCTTTTAAACAAAACAGAATATGTTGTTCATTCTAGAAAATTTGAAATTCTATCTAGAACAAGGTATGATTTTAAAACATGTGAATAGGGTTATTGCGTTTGATCAGAAACCTTTCATGAAAGAATATATCGATTTTAATACTAGTATGAGAACCAAGGCTATAAGTGACTTTGAGAAGGACTTTTATAAGCTTATGAACAACTCGGTTTTTGGAAAATCGATGGAAAATGTAAGAAATAGATTGTGATATTAAACTAGGAAACGAAGAATTTTCAATGAAAACAAGCTAAGAAAACGAAATTTCAAATGTTTCAATATCTTTGACGACAACTGTTATAGCGAGTCACATGTACAAACAAAAGGTTAAATTTAACAAACCGATTTACATAGGATTTTCAGTTACTCGACCTCTCAAAATTGCTAATGTACGAGTTTTATTACAACAAATTAAAGAAGTTTGATCCAGATTTGAATCTGTGTTACATGGATACAGACAGTTATTTCCTAGAATTGAAACGAGATCCTTTTAAAATTATTAAAGAAAATATAGAGGACTTTGATACGAGCGATTATCCAAAAGATCATGAATGTTTCACTACTAAAAATAAGAAGGTAATAGGGAAATTCAAAGACGAACTAAATAGCGAAGTTTTAGAAGAATTCTGTGGTTTAAGATCAAAGATGTACTCGTACAAATATCTAGACAAAAATCCAGTTAGGTGTAAAGGAATTAAGAGAAGCGTTGTAAATAAAACAATAAATATCGAAAACTTGAAGAGATGTTTGTTCGAAGATAAAGAAGAATTTAGGGAGATGACTGTAATAAAAAGCTATAAACATGAATTGTATACCATCACCATAAACAAACTGGCACTAAACGCTAAAGATGATAAGAGAATTGTCCTAGAAAATAAGATCGATACAGTACCTTATGGCTATAAAAATGAAAGCGAAATCTGATATATTAGACGAATTAAATAAACTTGGAAACTTTGAAAATTGAGAAATAAGTGGAAGTTTTTACGAATATGAATTGAGAAAGTCAAAGCTATAATTTTTTCTATATAAATGGAGTCTCAAAAGAAATGTACAATATGTCAAGAATTTAGACTTTTTGAAGAATTTTCTAAAAATAAGAATACCAAAGATGGATTATACTATTATTGTAAAGATTGTAATAAGAAATATAGAAAAGAATTATATGATAAAATGGAAAAATTAACTTTAGAAAGAGAAAGAATGCACACGCTGTAAAATAGTTAAGAATATTTCTGAATTTAACAATTGGCATTATAGTAAAGATAAAAAAACAAGCATATTGTAAAGAATGTATTAGAGAAATCTTTGCTGGACCAGTTTCATTGCGTATGCGGAAGAGGAAATTCAACAATTCTATAATCTTAAAAGACATTTACAAACAAAATATCATAATTCGAATGTTTTAACATTGTCATCGTGTAATTTAGATATTCTATAAATCAGTCGAGATTCTGCCATATTTGTAGTAAAATGATTTTCCGTTGTATAAAAATATTAAAAGATTCTTTCATTTTGGTTATACAGATTTGATAGAATTTGGTTCGTCATCAATGAACAAAATCTCTAATTCAGGATAATTTATATTTTCTAGATGTTTTAATCTTTTCGGTATTTCTCTCTTTTGAGCTCTGATAACGTAATAAGGATATTCCCACATGTGATTCTTCTTAATTAACACAAAAACATGGTGTTTTTTCTTATCAAAATCTTTTACAAACAAGGTCTGGTTTCATCAAGTCAATTTTTACACTTTGTTTTGCGATTATTTCCGTTTTGATTTCATCTTTAATTTGCAAGTGTTTTACTTCATCCTCTAAATATTTAATCTTGTTTTCAAGTTTGTACTCACCAAATTTACGAATACTTGGCAAAACTTCTTTTGTAACCCACTTTTTAAACAATTTCGATTCTGGCTTATTAGATCTCAAAATTAAAGAATATAAACCAGATTCATTAACGAAAACAGTGTTGTTTTGAAAGTTTGAAGGTAAGCTATTCAATAGCTCCCCTTGATTCATGTCTTTAAAAACGTTAATTTATCATCTTCGTCAACGTTTAATCTGATCGTTTGCATAGTATTTTCATATTCTAGAATTTTTGCAACATCTTTAGCCTTAAACCAGATCATATTGTTTTCGTCTACAATCGTTAAGATATTTGTGTTATTGAATTTGAGTTGATTATTGAGTAGGCCTACAAGTGACTCCATTTAGATAGAAAAATTTTTAACAAGCAATTTTTATTTTGAGAATAAAAGTCCAGATTCATTGATGAAAATAGTATTTTTTTGAAAGTTAGAAGGTAGGGCAATCGAATGATCCACCTTATTTATTTCAGAATATGATAATTTTATCATCATTATCAACATGCTCTCTAACTGCGTATTTCGTGTTTTCATATTCTAAAATTTCTGCAACATCTTTTGCTTTGAACCAAAATTCGTTATTTTTTATCCACAATCGTAAAAATATGTTTGTTTTTCAAATCTAAGTTGATTATTGAGCAGGTCTACAACTGATTCCATTTAGATAGAAAAGAAATTAAACTAAGTAATTTTTATTTCGAGAATAAAGGCCAGATTCATTGATAAAAACGGTGTTTTTTTTGAAAGTTTGAAGGTAAGAACGATTCGTTCCCCCTTGATTCATCATTCTTTCGACAATCTTAAATATATTGTTGTTTTACCTCTCATTATTTAATAAATTTCCCTCAAGAGTCTTGTATAGTTAGAAACGATTTTTTGAATTCTTTTAATATTTTTTCTAATTGGAATATAGTCCTATTTCATTCGGTTTTTCACTAATTTTTGATCCATAAGCAACATTTGGGAAAAAAGTGTACAAAATTTCAGATTCTTTGTGTAAATGTTCGGTATGATTTTCAAAACTAGGTTCAACGAGATTACAATGTACTTGAATTACATCAAACGGTCTAAATTTTTGGCATTTTATTTCCTAAATATACCTGATTTTGGCTCAATAGTTTCTTGAACAAACCCTAATAAATCTACTATAATTGCTGAAAACATTATTCTTACTGATGATTTTATTTGAATTTTTATTAGAGAGATAATTTTTTTGCATTTCAAACTTGTTTTCGTCAAAGTTTAAAGATTTATCTGATTGTTTTGAATGTTTTAAGATAATTTTTAAGGGAATTTTTTATTTGATCGAAAGTATAATATCCTTTGTTTAAACCATAGTATTTTGTTATGTTCTTCTCACTAAATCCTATACAATAAGGAGAACTTTCACTAATATTTATTACAAAATTGTCAGAATAAAAACCGCTTAAAACCGATAAAATAATTTGATTCTTCCTCTAAATGAATAGGATGTTCCAAGTTTAAATCTAATTTAGAGCTTTCTGAAGTCAACTTGAACAGCTTCATTTTAGCTATTTTAAATGGAGAAATTTTAAAGCAAAAAGATCAGATAAAACTTCAAACGTATGAAGAAAACAAGAGAGATCAACCGATCAGACTGTTAATTGTTGGTTCAAGTGGATGTGGAAAAACAACTTTTATTATTGAATTTCATCTACAATAGGTTGATTCCTTATTCCAATTTGTATGTTTTTAGTAAATCTTTAGAACAAGACGCCTATAAAAAATTACAAGAAAGATTTGAAAATTATTGAGAAAAAACTTAAACAAAAAAATAATCACATTTTTATAATGCTTCCGAGGACATAGTTCACTTAAGCGAATGTAAAACCAACATTCATTAATCGTTTTCGATGATTGTATTTTGGAAAATCAGTGACGTTATTAAGGAATATTTCGTAATGTCTCGTCACAAAAACATATCTTGTATCTATCTTTCCCAATGCTTTTCAAAAGGTTGATAAACAAGTTATTAGAAATAATTTGAATATGTTGTGTGTTTTTTAAGCAAGATGATCACTATTCGAGAAAAATTTACAACAATTATGTGGGATCTGATATGAGTTTTTAACCACTTTAATGAATTATGTGATAAAATTTGGAAAGAAGACTACGGATTTTTAACTATTAATCTAACTTTGAAGCCTAAAAATGGTAAATATTTGAATAAATTTTCTAATATAAATGCTGTTCAGTGGTCTGACAAATCTACTTTGATAAAATATTTGTTACAATTATTTTTACGTTATCTTTACTTT
Organism: Homalodisca vitripennis; assembly: GCF_021130785.1. Taxonomy (NCBI): domain Eukaryota; kingdom Metazoa; phylum Arthropoda; class Insecta; order Hemiptera; family Cicadellidae; genus Homalodisca; species Homalodisca vitripennis. Next base: position 7,895 of record NW_025783700.1, read on the forward strand.
TTATTTACATTATGAAAACAACTGAAAAACGGTAAATCTGTTCACGTTTTCACGCTTCGTGTTCACGTTTTTACGTTCGTGTTTCACGTTCGTGTTTTTACGTTTCGTGTTCACGTTTTTACGTTCCACGTTTATGTTTTTACGTTCCCACGTTTCAAAATTTTCCTAAATTAAATGGCGAACGTAACTTCAGAAGAAGCGAAAAAACTTGATTCAAATAGAAAAGAAAATTAATCATAGAATTTAAAGAACAGATTCGAATTGATTAAAAAGAACAAGAATTTATTCAAAAAAATTAATCAACCTGTAACTTCTGCAATAAAAAACGTTAGAGGGCAAAATTGAAAATGTTTTAAGTGATAATCAAAATGTAATGAATTTGGTTCCAGTTGTACGACAGTTTGCCGATATTTCGATACCAGAAATCTGAGTTTGAATTGCCCAAAATTTACCATCCGTCGACACCATTTAGACCTAGAATCATTGAAGACTCTAACCATAGTTGAACCAATAAGTCCTGGAACAACGGATATAATAATTGGTGAAATTGGTAAAAAATTTCTTCCTAGAGCAAAGGATGATAAATTTTGGTTTGTATTGGGACAGAAAAAAGAAAAAGTTTTATGATTGGAAATTTGCCCGTGAATTTTGAGCATAATGACATAGTTATTAATGAAAAAAATGTACGAAGGTACTCAGGGTTTATGGAGATTATTAACAGGCACTGATGTTCCCCAAAAGAAAGACGGTTTATATTCTGAAGAAGACTTGAAAAAGTATACTGAAATTTTATGGAAATCTGATTCAATTTACAAAAATAATGATCCAGCAACTAAGAAACCAAAGTCAAGTAAAGGTAAAAAATATCTCAATTTGATTAAACCAATTTTGGGAAAAAAGAATCGAAGGATCAGGTGTGAGAAAATACAGTGATAATAAGATTGAATACAGATATATCGACGATTTGACAAAACTCGATGGAATTATTAATTATATTTATGCTCAAGAGAAGGCTGGAAATAACAAATTTTTTGAATGAAAAGAAAGCAATTAAAGATTTTATTTCGAACAGAACTTGACGAAATGATTGAAAAAACCTGATGGAATTAAATATTTAAAAAACGATCGAATTTTGCCGGCAATAAGTTCCATCCTATGATTGAGGGTAGTGGACTTTTGAATGATTTTATCAACAATTTACCTTTTGAATTACACGTACCAACTTATCAGTATCTGGGGCCTGGCACAAAAACTCGAAAAAAGTACTAAAAAGAGGAGATCCCTGGTATAAATAAATTAGATCAAAGCTGCTATGGAACACGATATTTTTTTATGCAAAACATAGGAGACACAAATTCCAGACATATCGCAGATAAAGTTTTGCAAGATAAGGCAATGGATAGATTTTTAATCAAAAGATGCTAGTTTAGGTGAAAGATTTTGTTGCGCTTCCAAACAGCTGGAGCAATGTTTTTAAAGAGAAAACTAGGAATGGGAATCGAAGAGAAACTTGAAATTTTAACTATAATAAATGGAGGTGAACGTAAACTTCAGCAAAAATCAGAAAGAAAAAATAAAATCCGCTTTTAAGAAGAAAATACCCGTTAGTATTCAATTTTAAATAGATCAACTAAAAATGGCGAAGATAAGATATTTTTAACAAATAGACAATACAATAAACTCGAAAAAACATAAGAAAAACAATAAAGGAACCAGAATAGAATTTTCTTATAATCAGTTGAAAGAACTTAAAAATGGTGGACTTTTGAAAGATTTATTAGATTTTGGAGAAAATATTCCAGTTGTTAAAAATGTTGTTCCTTATGTTCGTAAAGCTGCTCCAATCGTTAAAAAAGATGTGATTCCTATTGTTCGAAACATTTTAAATTGGTTAGATAAAGAGTTGGAAGATGTTACAGGATCTGGATTAGATGAAAAAACTTTGAATTACGTGAAATCAAACATTGAAAAAAAAAATTTAAACCTTTAACATTCGGGGAATTGGAAGAAATCTGCAAAAATATTAAACATTTTAGAGGAATCTTCATGAGAGATACATTACCTGAAAAAGTTAAGAAATTTGAATGTGGAATTGTGAATTTAGACTCGATTATGGGAAAGTGGAACGCATTGGATTTGTTATTATAAAAATGATAAGAATGCATGTTATTTTGATTCGTATGGAAGAATTGAGGACAAACCACCTATAGAATTGATTAAATATTTGAAAAAATCAAGCGTCTACTACAATGACTCTCAGATTCAAGACTATAAAGATCCCCCAATTTGTGGACATTTGTGTGTTTTTTGTTTTGAATGAACTGAGTAATGGTAAAGATTTTAAAGAAGTTGTTAACAAATTATTACTTAATAAATATGGATTCACAAAATATTTTTGACGTATTTGGAACACTAATTATTCAAAATGTAGATAATAGTTTCAATTTTGATAGTTTGAGAAATGAGTTTGATAACAAGTTAGAAAAATTTATTACAAAAACCTTCCAGATTCAGATATGTTTGCTGTCGAGATTGAAGATTTTAAAGCAGAATATGATAACAAACTTGCAAATTTCATGAGTTCAAATGAAGTTGCTGATAAAATAAAAACATTGAAAAAAAGAATTTGAAGATGGTGCAAAAAAAATATTTACCAATTTAATGTCTCATATCGAAAAAGCTGATAAAATTACTGAAGCGATCAAAGTTGAAAAGAAATTATGTTAGTTTGGCTAATAAGAAAAGAATTGTCCGGTGTTCGACCTGGTATTGACAAACATGATGTTGTTGTTAAAGAACAAATTTTAAAACCTCTAAAATTATCAGAAAACATCGATATTGTTGATTTACATGATCCGAATGTTTAAAAATGCCTTAGATTTTAAAGGAAAAAGAATTAGCAGTGTTAGTAAAGGAATTAATCCATTTGATGTTGTTGTAATGATTCAATTAGAAGATCCTATTAAAATGTTTAATGAACTAAAACAAAAATTATGAGAATCATAAACAGCATGTTAAAGATTTTACAACAGAAGTCTATGACAAGTTAGAAGCCAGAAATAGAAGATCAGTAGACGATGTTGGTGAAATTAATGAAAAACTTACTAATTTTAAAGAGTCTTTTGATAAGTTTAGTTTAGATGCTACGAAAAATTTTGAGAATATTGGTCATAAATTTGTTGAATACAATGATTCTAATGCTGTCAAATTTCAAAAATTAGAAGAAAAAATTAATAAGTTCGAGGAAAATCTTAATATAATTTTGGAAAATATTGATAACAGATTTAATAGATTAGGCGGCTAAGATGACTAATTTTCCCTAAAATAAATGGCACTCATATATTGTGTGAGATGTAAAAGAAAAAACTGCAACAAATGACATAAAATACTATGCAAATATCAATGGAGTTAAAAGAGTTTCTGGAAAATGTGCTGAATGTAACACTAAAAAGAGCCAATTTTATAAAAACTTGAAATTTTTTCTTAATAAATAGAGATGGCGGGACATTACAGTGCTTTTCGATCTTTTTATAATGCAACACGAAAGAGATTTGAAAAAAGAACATTGGGATGATATTTCTCAAAAATATGAATTATCCGAAGATATGATGAGATTATACGTAAACAAATTGAATTGGTATAACATTGCAAAATATCAAAATCTGTCCCCAGAGTTCATTCAAGAAAAATATACATTATCAATTAAAAGATCATATGTCTGTTTCTTTGTCTCTATCAACACTTGAGTATAAAATTTTTGGATGAAAATAAAGATACAGTTGATTGGAACAATATTATAGATAGCGGTTACTATCCTGTGCAAATTTTATTGAAATATGTGACCGAGATCGCAAAATTTAAGGAAGAGAATCCCGAATATGACGAAGTAGATCATTAAAAATGACTAAAATTTATATCTTTTCTTATAAAAACGTACATTAGATCGATGAAAAAATGATATCTTTCTTATACATGATGTTTAATAAATTTTCTCTTATTAAATGGCGGACTACAGAAAATATGCTAGTGATATTGAAAGGGCGGAGTTTAAAAATATCTATCCAATTAGTAAACAACAATTTGAATGAACCGAATAAAAGAACTGAGTTTAATATTGATTTTGGAGATAACTTTTGCTCGTCTAACTTCCAGTTTTATATTTCTGGAACTTTAACAAAACAAGATGGTCAAGCATATCTTGGAACTGATAATGTTAGATTAATCGATAATTTTATACCGTTTTTATTTTCTAAGATTGAAGTAAGAAAACACAATAAATTGATAGAAGAAGTCGAAAACTGTGGCCAATTAAGCACAATTAAAGGAACTATTTGTTATTCCAAAAGTGATGTATTTTCAAACAGTTTTGAATCAACTTTTAAATTTGGACAATTTGAAGCGGTCGGTGATTTAGCACATTTCGGCTTAGGATTCTTTGAAAATGTAAATTTTCCAATCTATAAAGGTGGATTTTACATTAGTTTCATAAGAGCTGAAGACGATGATGTGATTCTGAAGACTGCAACTGGAAATGTTATGCCTGTTGATGGCAAAATTACAATTAACGAGTTTTTCATTAGAGTTCCGATGATTGATTACAAAACCACGAGTAAAATTCAGTTGATTGATGAAATTATAAAATCTCAAAACATCACGTTTAATTTTCTAGATTGGCAATGTATTGAGCAAAAAGGTATTTCCGGAACAACTTATTCGTTCGATATCACAAATATTTATAGAAATAATCTTCAATCCCAAGTTCGTTATCATTGGTTTTTCAAACAGATAGACAGAATAATCAAGAAAAAAATCCTTCAAAGTTTGATAGTTTGAATGTAAAAAATATCAGAGTAAAATTGAATGGTTCTTATTATCCAGATGAATTACAAAATTTAAACATTTCCGGTGGTCTTTTCAGAATCATGTATCAGATGTATCAAGATTTTAAGAAAGTTTACTACAAAAATATGGAAATGTATTACAACCCCAAAGAATTTATAGCAAATAGACCCATTTATGTCATTGATACAACAAAGAGTTTGACAAATATTTCTAGTTTCAAAGAACGATATAATTATCAATATGGATTTTCAAAATGCTGTTACAAACGCGATTTGTTATGTGGTTGTGGTTTCTGAGAAATTTTTAGCCTATGATGTGATTAAGAACGATATTAGAGAAATTCAGTAGTTAATGATGTTCATATTGTTCTCTTTCATTCCTTCTAAAACTTCAAAAATATACTCTTTCGCTGATGAAAAATCACGATTTCTTCCGGAATAATCTTTGTAATCATAGACAAAAATATCCTAAATAGTTAAATAATAAAATAAAATCATTTCTTTTTATCTCGGTAGTTGAAATATAAACATAAACATTTGCGCTGAAAAATTTATATCTCGGCAGAGTTAGTTCCATACCTTCCATTTATTCTTTTTGTAAAAATGGAAGAGTATAATGCCAACTGTTACAAGTGTTATAATAGAGGAGAAATTGGTTGATAAAAGATTTAGTAGTTTGTAGAGATTGTAATTTAATTTTGTATGAAAGACCTAAACCTAAGAAATTTCGAAATAAACTAACACATTTGAATAATCTGCTTACAAAATTGCAATATGGAGGTAAAAAACAAACACAATTTGTTACAGAATTTAGAAAACAGAATAAAAATTTTTACTTATCTCTTGGAACCGTTGAAAAAATTATTTTCCTTTTCAAAGAATACATTAGGTTTGTAGGTTTAAATATACGCGTTTATTATGAGAAGATTTTACCTATAATCTTTCACTATTTGGACATTGAATTTGACTACGATTTTAAACCTGAAATCTTTGATGATTTTATATAGTACATTTGGAGAAAGTAAAATGAAGAACCTCGTGAAAAGAATGCGGTTTTACTCACATTCTCCCCGACTTCTCGAGTGATTGTTAGCAAATTTTCATTTTTTCCGTTTATAGATTTTTCATTAAGATTTCTGGATTTTTTCATTAAAAACAGCTTAAGAAATTAGAAGCCTACAATGAACAGTAAAACAGCTATAGATTCGGTTATTTTACATTCGTGATTTCCTGTTTGATTTCTCAGATTTGTTTATGGTTCAATGGACAGTATTTTACATTGATTTTCTGACTGTCCCAAAAGTGTCCTAGAACCCTCATATTCATATCTACTGACATTCTTACATTTGACAAGGTTAGACATATAGCCGTTAGACATATGAATCGTTACCAAGAGGCTCAAAGGTTCTTGGTAACTTAGACATAAGGGCGTGCCACCCCCTGTCTGCTTTGACTGTGGAGGCTGGTTCAGAGCTGACTTCTCCTTCTTTAGAGGGGACATGAAGAGATTAGTGCCCTAAATTCGTCATGGATCTCAACAGGAGGCGGCCCTTTCCCCAACCTCACCCATCCAGAATATCCTGTCACTCCGGAAGCAGCGCAAAAGTCATTATATGACTAGGAGGAATTCTAAACTTCTTATCCTAAAGAAACATGTCATATGTACAACATGTTATAAGAGAGCAATGAGTTCCATGATGGTGCATGTCTATTCATAGGCAGAGCGTAATTGAAGCCTACCACGCAGTAGCCGGGTACAATTTCTCTTCTAGGGATTAGAAAAAATATCTATTCTGTATGCCTGTCTGTCTTTACGCAGGGCATTTTAACAATGGAATAAGTCATACATGAAAAATTTTGCATGCAACTTCAGCGAATTCTTTTAGTTGACACGTGGTGTGGCGTAGTTCGATCTAGTATTAAAAAATGAGAAAACATGACCAACAGGGAAAATATCTGAATTACACTCTTAACCTTCTTCCACACACTGTACCAACTGGAAGACAAACACATTATCTAATATTGCTCAAATTATGTTAAAAAATTCAAAGAATTTTAATATAACTTATAGAATAAGGTTAACCATTCATTTCAATATAGGCTGGTGATGTCTATACAAAGTTTAATAATAAGCGTTACAGGCTTCAACACAATTCAAAGTAATAACCTGTTAGAACAACAACCTCTTGTAGTTTAGTTATGTGAACACATTTTCCTTATTAAATTGCGATGCGAAATAGCAGTTTGAATACCATATTGTACTATTGATACAAGATGAAATTACGTAAAACCTTTAACCTAATTGGTACTCCAAGCGCTTTATTCGATTAAATAAAACGACTATTTCACAAGTAATTAAGGAAACAAAACTAATGTTCACGTTCTGTTTTGAATAAGAGGATAACGAATTGAAGTGGAAGAAAAATAAACAAAAGTTTTCTACATTTTCGAAAAGAAATAAACCTCTTACAACGGCAAACGTTCGTGGAAGTCTAGTATATTGTACTTCCTACATTTACCACGATATTTTAAGCATTTTCTCTCTATTATTCCTGAAATAATGTATGTCCACTAAATAATCAGGAAATATAATTGGTAATCTACAAAAAATAAAAAACGAAAAAAACAACAAAAAACGTATTCATGATCTTAGTTTATACAGAGTTTTAATACGTCTCAATGGTACACGTTTTTAACCACATACATATATATTACTGCGTTGAGTACATAGACCCTTAAGTACCTCCATGTGAAAATTCAAATGATACATTGCTGAGTTTTCCTTGTGCTCAGTTATTTTGCGCATAGTCTACATCGTGGGACCTGTAACTACCACTGCTACAAACTTTGCGCAAAGAAAATAAAACATCGCAGGGTATGTGGATTCAAAATAAATATGGCATTGCATTTATTTTTCCCAACGGAAGCCATTAGAGCAATGCAAACATAAATGATGCGATCGTTTATTTACATTACTTACTGCACCACAGTACTTTAATGCTTTCTAGGTAATTAAATTCTGTTTGCACTTCTCAGCATTTCGTTCACATTTTCCAAGCGTACTTTATCTTTACTACATAATACTCAAGCAACACAAGGTCAAGATACAGGATACACCCCTGTATTTTTAGAAAATCCATCAAATATGCAATATTAATACAATTCCTTTTATTTAAATACGAATAAATATTTCGAAATATTGCAGAAGTAAACGACCGGTTTTTTAAAAGTTTTTTGAAGTTATAAAAAACAAATCAAGTTGAAAAGCTTTTTAACAATATGTGCAGTAAACAATCGTGCATAAAAGCCTTACACGTAAATTATTGGCTGAGCGTTAGCGAAGCCTATCACTTGAATGGCTGGGAAAAATTCATTCTGGCTATCTTTCTGTCAGTCCGCACGACGTTTTTTATAAAGAACTGAGCTTCATTTCTATATAGAAAAATCAAATTTGATGATGTTGGATGATATTGTCCAAGTGGTTTGTCCGAGCGTTAGCGAACACTTTTACATTGGTCTTACGAGTCAACATGATGGCAAAGAGTAAAGTAGCAGGATAAATAAATTTTATAAGTAAACTGAGTGAAACGATATGGCCTAGTATTACACGCAGCCTAATGAAATGACCTTGAAACTTGCAACCTCGACGAAGCCATTTACGCGACATGTGGTGTGGCGTAGAACCTTGCTACCTAGCCGAGCTATGAATGTTAGAAAACAGCTCGTTGAAGAAAGCAATACAGAATTAAAAATATATACATTACTGCCAAATGGTATAATTTGGGAAAAAATATACAAAGACGAACAGTAAAGTCAACAAATAATACCTTTTGACACACTGAATAAAGATAACCTTAAAAAACCTACTGAATTGATTCCAAAACGCGATGGTCGGAATTTTAAATGAAACTAATTGTGGAAGAAACGGATACAATATTGGTATAAATAATGAGTTTGCCTTGGGTAATATTATATGAGTGAGCCGTGAGCTGAACTAAGCTGTGTACAAACCGCAACGTGATTTTACCTCATTAATGATGACGGGACTCATTACACTATTCTACATTCTACCTCATCACCGCCCACTTTGTGAACAGTCTTGATAATTTACCGTGTCGGAAATCCACTAAGCTCATCTTTATTGTATTGTTCGTGTATAAAGTTTTCTCGGAAAAAAGAATTATCTCTCTGTTGTTAGTTTATCACTTATCAGCGAAGTTTTAATTGTTGGACGGTTGGTGTATAATTTTTCTCGGAAAAACGGAACTACTGTATTGTTTGTTTTATCGCTTGTCAGAAAAGATAAATGATTTGACTGTTGGTGATAACTTTTCTCGGAAAACGGGAACTACTGTATTTTTTCGTTTATCGCTTATCAGAAAAGTTGATTTGTGGTACTCGGAAAAAGGTACTCACCGTGTTGTGAGTTACTGAGAAAAGGATAATTATGCACAGCTCGTTTATAATTTATTAAAAAAATAATACCGAACATTTTACGTACCTTGGTGCATTTAAAAATTACCGAATATATTTTCCCGATCATAATTAATTGGCATATCGATATTCTGTAATCGAGCATAAAGTATGGAAATGTCGCCCCATGAATAAAAAATAAACTGGAGAAGCTCTCATTAAAAAGGGGAATCAACGGATTAGCGCTGATTACATTGGTGTTCGTTATTTATTTAAATGGCCCATGCCGCTGTCATTTGCATTTTATAAATCAGGGCAGACATTATTTTTGTATCTCGTGTTCAGATGAGAGCATAAAACGTAACGATTTGGAACCATTTTTTACGATTAACTCGATGCAGAGAATATAATTGGACAAATTGATAAATATACTTCTCGTTAAAATTGTTTAAAATAATGTACCAGTTGGGAGATGCCAGTTTAAACTGGGTGGCCCAATGTTCAAACTGTGGGTACAAATGTGACAAAAAAGACAATATATGAAGAATAAAATAAAATAACAAATTACAAAATAAGTGTTAGAGATAAGAGGATGATCCTTGATAAGGACCCTTGTTAGCCAGTAACTGGTAAAAATCAAAGGTAATCAAATTTAAAGTGGAATCCGAAATCATGGAAATACGGGTATTGATTGTATTGGTGGATAGCTGAAATTTACCTTTTCTGTACCGAAATCCGACCCTTTTCACCACTACAAGGTTCCATTCAATCAGATTGCTTAATGCGAATGTTTAAGTTTAGCTCCTACCTTCCTCTTAGTGCAGCGCCTGGAATCTGATGCTCTCTTAGACTTGACTCCTGGAATCTGGAGTCATGTTCGACAGAATAAACAAAAAAAAGTCCGTTACAAAAAATTTCAACACGAATCCTTTACATAATTTCGTCAAACAGAAAAGTGGACCTAAACTCGAACATTCACATTAATAAAACTTTTTACACTTTAGCTACGATGTTTGCTGATTTTAATTGCTTTAACAATTAAAAAAGTAAAGTACTAAATACTGTACCTAGAGACTAAATGATACTTCCGAACTACACAATTGGCCGGGCAGGCGGGCTGCTTGCAAGGACAGGATCGTTCTCTCATCCCAGCAGCATCCAAGCTCGACGTTCCTTGATCCGGTTATCTTGCGATAATCACTGTTACCCACTACACTGCACCATTGGCAATTCTATACAGTATTATTTAGAGCTACAAGCGTTTGGAACTGAGCTACATTGTCAATGTTGGGCACAGCTAAGGAAAAGTGTACGCATCTACCCAGGAATAGGCCGCAGCGTCTAGAGTACTGCAATATTTTCATATTAATAAAATATGGATAATAACATAAATTAATGGTACATGAGGGAAGATACGTAAAGGAATTCGAAAATGCCAAATCATAGTTTATAGGGATTGAGTACAATCTATTTTTATGTTATCAGCTGAGCGTTAGCGAAGCCTATCATTCGTGAGGATGGGAAAATTTTATTTTTGTCTGTCTATCCACCTGCACGATATCTCGAATACAAACTGATTTATGGACTTGAAATTGTGCATGGAGCTTCATTTCTACATGAGGAACTATTAGTTCGATTTTGGTGCTAGCCAATCCATGGGATTTGGCTGACCACTAGCGAGTATCTTTATTCTTTGTTTAAAGGTTATTTTTGACGATGGAAGGATTGTGAAGGAAACAGGATTTTTTCCGGACATTTGCCATCGTTCAGTGAAACAAGAAAACAGTAACACTACGTTTCGAGATCTGCAATCTGATCTCTTCTTCAGGTAAAGAACTAACCTAATACATAATTACAAAACTAGGTTTAAAATAAACAAATCTTACTAAAGCGTTGTGGCACGCCTAAGTCAGGAATCACAACTTACATGTTGTTGTCAACTTCACTAACACTAAAGACATGCACTTAATACAAAACTATACAAAACACTAATCATTAAAACTAAACTACGGAATACAGGTCACAATGCGTCTTCACTCGTCTACTAACCACCCTACGACTGACCAGAGGGACTAGCCAATGGCAATCGTGACGGCTGGCTAAAACAAGATGGCGGAAAATACAAGGGAAGGGGAACAGGAATGGGCCCTTTCGTTATTTATTGGTTCATGCGAGATGAACTTCTTAAAACCATATTGTGACTCCGTATTGGTTTATTACAAATATCCGAATCCGTTTGATACTTTTGGTTTTCTCTTTAGTTCATTTTTTAGAATTGGCAACCAAAGCGGGCCTAATCTCGACTGATGGTTGACTGATTGGTTGGTCTGCCAATTTAATGTATGGTTGCCCTCAATTAATTTCCTTTTGAAGAAATGTGGTTCCCGATGTATTATGTGGGCTTCATCCCAATTTCATATGATGGTCTTCGGACCAACAATGGTGTGCAATTTTTGACTTTTCTGTGAAAACCCTTTCTCGTGTTTTCTTTGTGTTCTTTTATCCTTACGTTTAGTGGTCTTTTTTGTCTCGCCTATGTATTCCCTATTACAGCTACATTTTATACTGTAAACACAGTTTTTGGAATCCTGTGTGCCATTTTTTTGGTTTTGTTTTTACGAGACTTTGTCTAAGAGTGTTGTGTGTTTTTAAACGCGGTTCTAATGTTGTACTTTCTACCTACTCTTCTAATTTTCTCCGATAATCCCGGCACATAAGGGATTGACATAAACGCAAATTTATCACAATTCTGTTTTTTCTGACTCAGGAATGATTCTTCTGGTTCGTTTGCACTTATTAATTACTAATTGAGGGTATCCATTGCTTCTGAGATCCGATTCAATTTTCTTAAATTCTTCTTTTAGTCCATCTTTATCTTTTTGATGGTTGGATTGAATAATTTAAATATTTTTCTGTGTGTGTTTATCTTTTCGAAAAACAGTTGTCTTAAGGACATCCCTATCTCTTAATACACACACACATCCAAAAAGGGAAAGCTTGTTTTTGGACTTCCACTTCCATTGTGAGGCGGATGGAAGGAGAAATACCTATTAATGTGATTCAAAAAATTATTTAATTCAATGTCTCCATGAGAAAAAATAACAAAGGTATCATCCACATACCTCCACCAAATCTTCGGTTTGAACTGAGCTGAAGCCAAAGCTTTTCGCTCGAATTCCTCCATAAAGATATTGGCGAAAATAGGAGACAATGGAGAAACCCATTGCCATCCCCTCATCTTGACGGTAAATTTTACCCTCTAACTCAAAATAATTGCATTGAGTGCATAGTTTCTAACAGTTCCATAATTACTGGCACGGGAAGTTTAGTTCTATCCTTTAATGTTTGGTCTTCTTTGAGACGTGATTTAATAATTCCGAGAGTTTCTGGAACTGGTACATTTGTAAATAGACTTTCGACATCAAAACTTACCAGTTTGTCAGTTTCAGTCAACTTTAGGGATTTTGACTTCTCTACGAAATCCCTGGAATTTTTGATGAAAGAGTCAGTTTTTTCCTACCAATGGCGTTAAGATGTCCAAGAGGACTTTAGACAATTCCCTGCAAGGTGAATCACGAGAAACTAATGATGGGCCGAAGTGGGAATGGTAGGTTTGTGGATTTTGGGAAGGCCATACATATGGGGGATTTTTGAGTGGTGATGAGTTAATTTAGATCTAAATTTATCTGAAAAAAATTCTTTATGTTTTCTTAAGGTGTTTGCTACTTTGCGTTCAAATGAATCAGTCGGGTCTTTATTTAAAACTGTATATTTGCCAGTATTTAAAGTTTCCGCAATCTTTTCTTTATTACGCTACTGAGGTCAAGTACCACAGTAGCGTTGCCTTTGTCGGCAGGTTAAGATTTTGACCGTGTCGTCTTTCCCAAGGATCGACCTGGCCTTTTTCTCCTCTATTGTCAAATTGGGTTTTGTGGGAGGAATTTTTCTGAGTAAAAGACTGGCCTCACAACGAAAACCGGTCACCCTGTTCCTCAGGTAACTGTGAAACAGCCGACTCGATTCCAGCTACGAAATCCAGTGCCTTTACCGATTTTTGTGCCACAGAAAAGTTTAAACCCTTGGATAAGACTGATATTTCCGCTTCATTTCAGGATTTTTGAAGAGAGGTTGATTACATTTTTTATATTTGCTTCCGTATTCACGTTGCCATCCTTAGGCAATATCACATTTTTAGGCCTATGAAGAAGAGATCAGATTGCAGATCTCGAAACGTAGTGTTACTGTTTTCCTTGTGTCACACTGAACGATGGCAAATGTCCCGAGTATCTTTATATTGATCTTATGGGTAACCATGGAGACAACAAGAAAATTTGTAAATAAACGCAATACACCAATAAGAGATTCAAAAATATCACACATTAACACATGTAGCCTACCTATCACAACAACATTTACTCGTAAAATGCCATTTTATAGTGACGGTGTGTAGAAATTTATTCACACTGATATGATACACAATTTGATGAACATCTGAATGTACAATGTGGCAAGATTTGTCTAGATGCATCAATTTTGTGTCAACTGTTTTGTGTGGTTGTCTGTCTATCTTTCCGCAGGACACCTCGAGAATGAAACGAGCTATAGATTTGAAATTTTGCATGCAACCTCAGCGAAACCTGTTACGACACGTGGTGTAACTTCTTATAAAACCTTTTTTTATTTACTGTTTGTTTTTAATATAGTTAGTGATAATTGTGAAAAATATTCTACGTTCAGCAAATACAGTCACACAAGATAATGGCGTATGTTTCATACTCACTGAAAATGCTAGGTTGGAATGGAAATGGATTATATTAAAGTTGCATAATTAATAAGAGAAAAAAAATCCGCAAAAGTTGTTTTCGGTTCCAATAAATCATCAATATTTGCATAGTAGGCGCGGGTGGCCATGGGGTCGGCAGTATTATAGATCACAGTAGAACATTAATCCTGGGCTTGACAAATATAAAACCCACACTGGCTCCCTCTCACTCTCTCTTTATTCGAAAACGAAAAATTCAAAACAACTATAGCCGTAGTCTCCTAAAATCACGTGCTGCCGCCGAACACAGATATTTTATTAATTGAGAAATTTATCGTTTCGATTATTAGACATATGGTTTTGAGTTTACCTTTACTTGGAATACCATTATGAAATATGTTTTAAGAAATGTAACGTAAGTGTTTAATGATGAAAAGCCTAAGGTATTTCAAGGCCCGATACGCTTCATTTCCCTCCTTTCATATTATCTGTCTTCATATAATATAAAAATCAATGTAAACTATCTTTTTAAGCTGTCATGACAGGAATATAGTTAAAGGCATTAAAACCGTATAAATTTATTTCACTATTTAAACATACAAATGCAAATGTTTATGAGAAATTCACAAAATAAACGGATACGTGGAGAATATTCTAGATAATTCATGGAAGAGACTGGTTAAGTTGTGAATTCAAAATAACTCATAGACTAGTCTGATCAGTGGTGAATTCAAGAACATTTGCAGTATAGATTCGTAGCTCAAAAATAGACTGTACATTATTCTCAATTACTTATAGAATAGATTGACAAGTGATGAAATCAAGATAGCTAGCAGTATAGATTGAGAAGTGGAGAATTCAAGATAGATTAACTGAAGGAAACAGGATTTTCCGGACATTTGCCATCGTTCAGTGAAACAAGAAATCAGTAACACTACGTTTCGAGATCTGCAATCTGATCTCTTCTTCAGGTAAAGAACTAACCTAATACATAATTACAAACTAGGTTAAAATAAACAAATCTTACCAAAGCGTTGTGGCACGCCTAGGTCAGGAATCACAACCACCATGTTGTTGTCAACTTCACTAACACTAAAGACATGCACTTAATACAAAACCTATACAAAACACTAATCATTAAAACTAAACTACGGAATACAGGTCACAATGCGTCTTCATTCGTCTACTAACCACCTACGACTGACCAGAAGGGTGCTAGCCAATCTCGAAACTTAGTATTACTGATTTTTTGTTTCACTGAACGATGGCAAATGTCCGGAAAAATCCTGCTTCCTTCACAATCCTTCCATCGTCAAAAATAACCTTCAAACAAAGAATAGATTAACTAATAGGACCGATAAGTTGTGAACTCAAGATCACTTATAATACAGACTGACAAGTGGAGAATATTTTATATTATTTACGGAATAGATTGACAAGTGGTGAAATCAAAATAACTTGCAGTATAGATTAATAACTGGTGAATTCAGATAAATAAAATACTAGACCGATAAGGGGTAGATAATATTATAGATTATTTATAGAATAGACTGACAAGTGGTGAAATTAAGATAGCTTGCGGTATAGATTGAGAAGTGGAAAATTCAAAATAACTAAAACATTAGACCGATAAAGTAGTGAGTTCGAGATAACTTACAGAGCAGACTGATAAGTAGAGAAACGTTCTAAATAAGCTACAGAATAGACTAATAAGTAGTAAAATCAATATAACGTAACGAATAGACTGATATAAAATATTTATAGATGATAACGTATTATAGAGACTGGTGAATACAATATAGCTTAAATAATATATTAGTAAGTATTACGTATACAAATACTATTTCATCTGGTATACAAAACCGGCGTTCGACGTTCCCGTATTAAAGTGAAGTGTAAATTGACAATTTTCCAGAAAGGATTTTTCAAATCGCGTTACCAGTAAATGGAACACTTTCAGAAACTGTTCCGAGCGTTCCATTCGGCTTTCTTCCAACATACTGTTCCATTATTACGTGACTAGAAAATACACAAACTTGAAAATACATCACTTAGAATACAACATTTACAATTATCCTTTTTATCACTGAGGGATTTCTAGCCTGATTTGTACCTTCCTCCACGTTTCTCGTATTCTTAATTCATTGTTAAATCCAGGAGTCAATTACGCAATTAATGATTTTAGATCACACTAATAATTGAAATGTTGCAAAACATTTTTCAGCAACAACATTTTTCAATATAAGTGCGAGTTTCAATTCCCCTCTATCCGAAGCGTACACTTAATGTAATAATTGGAGTACGTAAATAAAAGCAATAAGATAAATACGATAAAACCTGCTATACTAATTGGTTTGTTCTCGTACTCTTAATTTATTGTTAAATACTGGATTCAATTACGTAATTAATGATTTCTTATCACACGTAATTAATGAAATTTTGCAAAACATTTTTCAGCAGCTAAATTTTTTATATTAGTGCGAGTTTGAATTTTCCTCTATCCGAAAAGTACACTTAATGTAATAATCGGAGTACGTAAATAAAAGCAATAACATAAATACAATAAAACCTGCTATACTAGTTGGTTTAATTTAACCGCCCGTATTGCAAACATTGTAGCGTTTTATGTTAGATCCATTCCAGTTGTTGGATTAAAAACACATATTAACAAATAATATCGGCAAAAACAATTAATTGACATTTAGACTTTTTGCGGCAGTGATTTTTTTTCAATGCGATTTTTCCTTATTACGTTTTGTTAAATCGATCCAACTAGTCAATCAGTGATTTTTAAGTTTTCTTGTTTCTAAGTTGAAATATGTGTATAAATTATAGTGAGCAATCATCCACATGCATTTTAGGTAGGTTCTTTACTTACACCGGTTGCCTATAAATTACCCGATAAAACTTCACCATTTGATTTGTCACGTGATAAGTAAGAAATGTCAAAGTTTGGCTTACTTACCGTTCGTCTGCATATCTGCGATTTTATGGGAGAGAATATAATCATTATATTTGATAAAGATATAAAGTAAAGATTTTTGTGTAATGTATAATACAATTAAGACCTGTTTTGAAAACAAAAACTTTAAAAAAATTATCCATATAAAAATATTATTATGACGCCAACATTGGGCTTGCTTTGATGCCACAAAAGAAAATTTACTAAAAAATTTATATGAATGACCATTGAAATTTATTCCGGTCTTAGTATTGTGTGTTCTATAGTTGAATTTGCCTTGTTTCCACAACAATGAACACATACATACACAGGTGTAAGAAGCCTTGTGCCAAAAGATAACTAAGAATTGGTTTTATAACAGTCTTTAAATTTACAGTAAAGTTGAATAATAACTTTGTTAACTCTGTGCTCAACAGCGGTTGCAGAAAAGTTTGAAATAATAAGTGCTACCATCAACCCTTACTCTACGCTTTCAAGACTATTAAAGTATAAGAACTAAAAATAGTGGTTAATTTACTTAAACATATGGTTGTGCTATCAGAAAACAATGTTTACCACGATCAGTTGATTAAATTTAACAGGCATTTTCAATTAATGGTACGGATTCCTTTATATGCCCCCAACGCTTAAACTTTTTTCAATGAACTTAGAACGTTATAAAACGATGTAGTTTGAGTAACAGAACTAACAATCCATCAATCAACAAGCATTTCCAGGTATTGCGGTCGGTATTGTTGTCGCTATTATCTTATCTTTCTCGAGAATCCCGATTACAGAAGGCCGCGCGGCATCACATGATTATTTAAGTTTTTTACACGGTACATAATTGCCTTTCCATTACAATTCAATTTATATTTCTGATCAGCTCCTCTAGAATTTGTTATTTTACTGATAGGTACTAATCTCGAGGGATGTTTTTCTTTCGTTGACATCAGCGCGGGCCTCGGCAACACCTTTGGCCGGAGGCACTCGCATTTTGGATGGCGGAGTGTGATCAAGAAATAAAAACAAGTTTTGTGTGTTTTTTTCAATAAAGAGTTTAGTTTTTGTTAGGTAATGTTTGTTTTTGTTGAATTTTTGTGTTTGGAGAAATGTAGGGGGTGTGGTCGATATAATACGTAAGTACCCTTTTTTCTTAGCTAGTAACATATTGTAATTCATTATAATCATCCGTAAATGAAAAATTAGCGTTGGGGCATAATATTAGTTCTGTTACTCAACTACATCGTTTTATAGCGTTCTAAAGTTGATTGAAAAAAGTTTAATCGTTGGGGGCATATAACGGAACTGACCCGATTAATAATTAGTTTGCTCTAATTCAACTTTTTGAGACCAGTGTGGCGTAGCCCGGAGGGATTTTCGAAACACGAATAAAGAATAGGCCTATATGTTAACCAGTTTACCCTAAGAATATCCATGTCAAATTTCAGTACAATCAGATCTTGTTACATTGATTGACACAAAACATTTTTATATAATTTTATAGATAATGCATAGTAAGCGACACTTGCAATTTTAGTGTTTGATATAATTTAGTCGTTTTATTAACGATGACACTGATAGTACAAACAAGCAGAAACGAATTGGAAATTCATCGCCACCGTCGAAATTTCGTGATCAAAGAAATAACGAAAGTGGAGTGTATTTAATGCTCTCGTTTGTTGAATAAACATTAATTATTTTTATAATGAGCCGAAAACAAACTCCACTATCGATAGCCCAATCATATTTCTAATTAGTAATGTGAAAATAGCGGCAGTAATTTTATTGCAGAACCAATGCGCTTATACCTCGTAAACACACAAATGCAGCGATATAGTTTCAAATTTTAA
>NW_025783701.1:0-28448 GCF_021130785.1 Homalodisca vitripennis
AAAATGACCTTTGTATAGTTTATCCTTCGTTATATTACAAAATGATACAAATTATTAGACAGTATTCACGTGAATAAAGGACAATAGCAGTTAACATTAACAGCATTTAGCAATAATGGAGGGGCTATAAATCAGTGCTTTCCACAGAAAGGGTTTTATTTATGATTACCTTTAAGCAGAATTGTATTATCGCGTCCTTAAATGCCTTTTAACCTAAGTATCTAATCTTGAACAACATTATCAATGGCGCTTTCACTGGGTCCATAAAATAAGTATAACTGTTTAAAAACTTGTGTCTAATTTATCTTAGAACATTAAGTAACGTTTCGGTAAATAACTGAGATTATTTTACCGGCAGATGTAACGTGTAATAACTCACTATTTAAAAATAGGGGGTAAGTACACTGAGAGACAAATTCCCAACTTCACCTCCTACTAATAAGTATATCTCCTATTTCATGAATGTTTACTTAAATATAGGAATTTTAGAAATTTACTCGAAAAACACGTAATCAAAGATATTCTATCCACGCCTCGTCTTCAGCTGTAAACACTATATGTCTCCTGTAGTGAGTGTGCATCATATGCATCATCTGGTACATTTGTGTTAAGCTGTTTATTGATGTTTCTTTCCCTCGTGTTGAGTGTTTAGTGTTTGGGATATTTTTGTTTAATGTTCAAAATTACTTTTTAAAATTAATAATTTCGTGTGGTTCATTACCAAAAGTTTTTGACTAGCATGCTTTATCTTGTGTCTTGTGGAGTTTAACTTTTTAAATTTTAAAAATTGTTACATCATATTAAGTCTGTTTTCCACATCATTAATTGTAAATATCCGTAAATCCTCTGAATCCGTAAAATTTAGAAGTAAATTTATTTACTTTTATGAATCTAAAGTGTTGGGTATAGTTTTAAGAATATATAACTAGAAATACTAAATATATATTCTTAATTAAAATTATTAATTATTTTGTTATTAGGAGACCTAAAAACGCCGTTTCTTACATGAACTATTAATATTATGGATGTTATCCTTAGGGATATAAGGATACTGTTGGTGAAAAAAATTACAATTAACAATGACAGTCAGAAATGTTCATCCCGTCCTAGAATATATTCAAACTGACGAACGGGAATTACTTAAAGTGTTCAAAAAGGAGTACTCCTTAAGTATAGTTCATTGACAATAGCCATCAAGCCCTTATAATGAAAGTATTTCAAAAGTGTAACTTTATAAAATATTGATAATTTCATGGAATGGATGCTGTAGAAATTTGCACGTAACGCAAAATTAAATCGTGTAAACCATATATAGTGTTAGCGCTCTGTAAATGCCATAGAAAATTTAAACCTTAACCAAAACTTTGCTTGCTTTTAACACGGTTGGTCAAAATTGAAATACATACAACAGAACTACACATTATTATCCAAGGTCAATTTCTCATTACGTCAACCGGCAGAGATTAGTGTTAAGTTATATTAGAATGTGATTACTTATCGTCACCTAATAATTAAAATAAGTTATTATACATTATTGGTTTTGCATGTTTTGTAAGGATAGCAGCAGAAAGTTTTTGTTGAAATATATCTACCCGGGAGCCCTTTAAACCCTTATGTGTTTATTATAAATTATTCTAAACCCAACCCTACACGTATATCCTTTACAATAAGTTAGTGTATGTTGCGTAACATAAAAAATGTTCCGTTCAGTTGAATTGGTTAGAAATTTACTCAGTTTACTTGTATTTAATTTAAATTTATGTTATCAACATGTTATTAAGATGTGAAATTATTAAATAAATTTTCATTAGCACACACGCAATTACGATACCCATAATAAAATCATTTTCTGAAAATGTATTTATTCTATGACTGTGTGGTACTATATTTAATTGTGCTAAAACAGGAAATTACAGGATTGTTGAAAGTAATGTATTTAAAGTATTTTACTGACAAACAAGCATTAAAATTATATTTTATTAATTAAAAATATTATTTTTTTACTTTGCTCAGCAGATACCCATCCATTAACTTGTTAATTACGTCCTGTACATATGCACCGGTATAAGCCAGACTGATGTAATATAACCTTGTAATTACACAACCCATAGTATTTGCCCATTCATAACAACTATTTTTTGTACTATAGGTCGTAATACCATCAATGTTACTTCCTTGTTACTATAATTACACATGCACGCTATTAGTATAAGCCGTTATTACATGATATTACCTAGCCCTACATAACAATCAGTACTTGGAGTGCTGTGTGTCTGATAGCACCATAATCAGCTTAGCCAATAATACAATCTGTTTACTATCCCTACTGTGCACACTTATCATCCGAAAATGTATAAGGTATTAGTAAAAACCGTTATAAACGTGATTTAGCTAAGCTCATTAAATTGCCTGACGTACTATTGATATAATGAACTGACACAGTATATTTTTGCCAGTTAGTAATATAATATATATAGTACAAACCAATGCGTCGCTTAGCTGGCTTAGTTAATTTGAAACGTTACAAGCCGTTATCTTAGCGACACTATAAGTGTGATGTGGGCTCATTCAGTTTTCTAGACAATATCTAAGCCTGTTTAAAACCAAAAAACTGATATGCATTACATGTAATAATGCAAGCGCTATCCTCAGGACCACTTTTTCAAGGATATCCTCTGAAGAGGTGTAGCATAACTTGTGTTATATACCGAATATCACCCACGTTGATGGAATGTCCTTGGATAAGTTCATTCAATCGTCAAGCCTATACCGTAATTCGATAGTTAAATATTTATCAAGTAGTATAATTTTATTATCGCTTAGAGCCAAAACCCATAGAGGTTTATACATCGTTAACGAAATTTTACTTCACCAATGCTGTAGATATCAAAATATTTATGTCCATTGCACATCAAGGTGATCCCTGAATAGTTGCCTTCATTAATATCCATACCAAATCCAATGTATTTGGAGCGGACGGATATCTACCGTCAATTAGCCTGATCTTGTCCTTGTTGAAATTTTTATCTAATTAATTTAGATAAAGGCCATAACTCAATACGTTCTCAAAATAAGCTTCAGGATTAAGTTTTTGCTGAAACTCAACCAGCTCCAACCAGAGAGATGCATCATTATCATCAAACCTGACATTGTCCCTGTAAAAATAATGCTTCATGAAAAATGTCATATCAAAAGCAAATTTCATTCTCGATTTAATTAATGATAGTATACTATACAAAGTACTCGTATCAAGTCTATAGCTCAAATCGTTCTTAAAATATCCCGTGGAAATTTAGGCTTTAATAAAGCTCAGCAAATTGGGTGTACCCACTATCAACAAACTCGATAAAACGTATATGGAAATGGAGGTTTATGGATCGTTTTAAGGATGTGTTTAAAATTATTTTTCAATAAATCAGGCAGAAATAAAATGTTTAGCACCAACAAGGGGTGCAGGCTTCTCCAAAGCTCAGCTAAACAAAATTGCATCTTTATATTAGGATTCCTATTAAATTAGAAGTAGTACTTATTGTTGACGGTTGTTCTTTTTTCGCAAACTTTAATAAGTAACTTTTTCATTACCACTTCTTCAATGATCAGCTAGATTATAGAAGATATAATCAATTACTAGTATTCAATGAATGGAGTAATCAGTTTAAACAATTATTTTTTATTCCATTCAAAAATACTATATTCGAAATCATTATATCATGTACCATGATATATCCGACTATGTTATCAAATTCATCCACGAAGGGTTTTTTTATTATCATAAAACTCTAAATTAGAAAATATTAAGTGACTTTTCTTTAATTCTAGATATCTTCTAGAATTCTAGATTACTTAGATATCTTCAGTTGAACATATTGTTTTAAACACGACAGATATATCAAAGAAAAAATATGTAGCCTAGCTAGACAGATCTAAATCAAGTATGTTAGACAACGTCTCACTTACTCTACAGTACACCGTGTTTTGCTTTAAGATTGATTGAAAATTATAAAGTTGTTATCAGAAATTCAATGAATTCAATATTATCGTGTTTAGATAGAATAAACATATATTTCATTTTAGTTTTGCAGCTTAAAAATACTTTATGATTTCTGCTTTTATGATATATATATATATATTCCTCTATGGCAGTTCACCTATTCACATACGTTTTCAGTGCTGCTTACTATTTCATTGAAATTTTTGTAACTATACATAATTTATGAAGTAAAACATTTTAATATGGTGTGAAAGGATCTGTTTTATAAATATAGTAAAAGGTTTGTAACTTAGAAATACCGTCTACATTGATAGTAGAAGAAAGTTTTCTCTGGTACCTTTTGAGGTTATAAGATTGAGGTTAGACATTACAGTCTTCATTACTAATCAAACAATAAAAACATATTAATTGTCAGTCATACGCCTTAATAACGTAAAGATGTTTTTGTGGAAGCTGTAAAAAGTCAATATCAGGTGATGGAGATAAAGTTACATGTGGTAAATGTAAGGCGGAATTGCACTACAACCTGTGCAGGTCTAACCAAAACGTCTTGGAAGGCTAAGACTGTAAAGTATAGGTCTGAGTGGGAATGTTTGAAGTGCAGACCTATAAGTAAAACATGTACAGAAAGTGTAGAGTTTGACAGACGAAGAAATTGAAAGTGATGATCCTACTTACATAGCCTTGAAAAAGCTGTTGGATAAAATGTTCCTGAGGCAAGAGAATAAAATTGCCTCAAGAGTCGATAGTATAATTGAAATGATTAGTAAGTTAGAGGGCAACTATGACTAACATCATAGACCGACGAGTCAAGGAGATGGAAGAAGAGTCTGTGAAGTTGAAAGAATCAGATGCGGGATTTGAAAAATGGAAATGGAAATGGAGAAACAGTATGGGCGGAGTAGAAATTTTATTGGTGACCCAGTATTCCTCAAGACGACAAAGAAGACGTCCCAGTGAAGATCACAGGATTGCTCCAGGCCATGAATATCGAGCTCAGAAAAGAAGACATCACAGCGCACAGACTACCTTCAGCACACTCGCCGGCGCCGATCATAGTGCAGTGTACGACTAGAGCCATTAGAGACACAGTAGTCCGTAGTGCACGTAAGTTTAGGCCAAGTACAAAACTAATAGGAAATTCTCATCCAGAAAGGGCAATATACTTCAATGATCATCTAACTCCCTATTTCTCAGAACTAATGAAACAAACCAAAGAAGTGAAGGATAGGGTTAGGGTTTAAGTACATATGGCTAAATGGAAATAGAATTATGTTGAAAAAAGACAACCAGTCAAAAGCTTTCAGAATTCTTACGGAATCAGATCTGGAAAAGGTAGGATAAGGCGGGTTGCACAAAAAAGTAATGATCCCTCACACTAACAAAAAAATAAAAATTCAAACAGCCTAAATTTCACAACGTCACATTAACCAATATCAACAATTGATTTAGAAAAGAAATCGATTTGAATATTCACGGGAACTTTAATGTAATATCTGATTGGAAAGATGCATCAAATTTATTAAATAAAAATAGTTTACAAACAGAATCAAAACTAAATTT
Organism: Homalodisca vitripennis; assembly: GCF_021130785.1. NCBI lineage: Eukaryota > Metazoa > Arthropoda > Insecta > Hemiptera > Cicadellidae > Homalodisca > Homalodisca vitripennis. The sequence goes on from NW_025783701.1 coordinate 5,555, forward strand.
AATAAGTACAAATATTAGAAGTTTTGCGAAAACAGTTGGGACAGTTTAATTTTAAGTTTGTGCAACACCTTAGATTCTGTGGATGTCATAGTACTGGTACAGAAATTAATGTAACTCAGGAAGAAAGGTAATTTTTACAATCTGCCAGGTTTCAATTCAGTAGCTAAAAATTGTAGGCCTACGGGGTCGTAGAGGTGGGGGAATTATGGTTTTTACTAAAGAAGAATTGCAAATAAAAGATATAACATTAGAATTCCATTTCAATTTCAACAGAATTCCTTGTTAAACAATTAAGTTACAAAAAAGAATATGTTATTTTAGAGAGCTTTCTATAGACCTCCAAGTCAAAATGTTAATAATTTTAATGAGGAATTGGAAAATATTTCTCACATCAAATCTAGTCACTAGAGCTAAACACCTATTTATGGCTGGGGATATCAATATATGTTATTTTTAACGGGCATGTATGGATCTGAAGAATATTTAAATGTCCTTTATACAAATAGAAACGTTAAATACAATTCAAGAACCCACAAGGGTAGAATTTTATGGTAATAATTTTAGTAGCAACTTGCCTAGACCATCAATCAATATTAGAACCATAGCTAAAGAATATACAGCATTTATAGTAGAAGAAAAACTATCAGATCATTACTGGGACAGGATTAACAATTAGTCTTAAAAATTATAACTTAAATAGTAGTGTTTGTAATACAATAGAAATTAATAAACGTCAATCATAAAAGATAGGACTAGTCAATGAAGGTATTCGAGGTGAAGATTGGTTATCTATTATAGCAATTAGAGAGATACCGAGCTCATTTATCAAACACTAGTTCATAAGTTCAATACAATCTATGCAATGGCTACTAGAGAGGTATCAAATAGAAAAAAAAAACCCAAAGAGTCAACCCTTGGATGAATAATGAACTTAGAGCCTCTAATAGACTATAAAAAGTATTTATGGACACAATGGAAACGAGATAGGTATAACATACATTATATGAGGCTATTTAAAAATGCCAGAAATAATTTAACAAACAGAATTAGAATTGTAAAGCAAAATTATTTATTCTAAAATAATTAAGGAAAATATGAAAAACAGTAGAAAAACTTGGGATATAATTAATAGTGTTGTTAATAAAAAGAAAAAAAACCGTCAGTTTATGAAAATATAAAAAATAGTTTTAGTCTAGATAGTGTAGCAGATGTAATAAATAAGGCTGATGACTTTAAAGATTTTTTCAAAACATCAGTTGAAAGTATAAGCAATGAAATGACTGATAGCAAATTTGATATTATTCAAGACTTTCATGACGGAAACCATGACATTGGAATAACTCAAAGTATGTATTTTCAACCAATAAATGAAAAATATGATAATTAAAAGTAATCTTAATAAATTAAATGCCCAATCGGCACCAGGTCCAGACCAAATTAGACCAAAAGATATAAAGAACAATATTGTATATCTGCAGCCTATTTTTGTTACATTTGGTGAAAAGTATTGTTAAGAATGGTAAAATACCTATTGACATGAAAAAAAACTTATTTGAGGCCCAATTCATAAGAGCGGTAGTAAAAAGATGTTACAATGTTATAGGCCTATAGGTTCAATTTCATTAATAACAAAGATCCTAGAACACTATATTTGTGAACAGCTAAAACAATATCTAGTAAATAAACTCAGTAATTAATAAAATCTCCAATATGGATTTTATGCCCAAACAGATCAACTATAGATTTATTAGAATGTTTAACCAATGAAATTAACAAATCACTAAATGAAAACAAGTATGTAACTGGCAGTAGCAACTGATCTTTCAAAGGCCTTTGACCTTGTTTGATTATACCATTATGTTAAATAAATTAGAAAAAATACGGAATAAAGAGGTCCTCTATTAGAATTGTTTAAAGATTATTTTAAAGATAGAAAGTTTGTTTGCTAGTATAGGGCAAATTGTCAGTAGTGGATATGAACAAAAAATTTGGTCTGATACAAGGAGGAATCCTATCTCCAATTTTATTTAACATTTATGTAAATGATTTAGCAAGTTTAAAATTAAAAGGTAAAATACTTCAGTATGCCGATGATAATATATTCTATGTAATTAATAAAGAACTAAATATAGCCCTAAATAATATGCAACAGGATCTTGATTTGGTAGTTAAAGTATTTTTTTAATAATTCAATAAAACTTAATTCTCAAAAAACAAAAGCAATAATATTCAAAACTCCAAGAAAACACTATACAGAAACAATAATGTCAACATTTTTATGTCATTCCTCATAAATGTTTTAGAACAATAACTGGTAGAGATCAATGCAGCCTGTCAAAATCTAGTTTTTCATCAAACTATCAAACATCTTGGTATACTTTTGGACAGTAATATGAAGTTTGAATCGCATGTAACCCTATTTAAAAAATATGTTAAAAATGGTTCTGTACAAATGTACTAAAATTACTGAAATATTTTTCCAGTGGCTACAAAGAGAATAATATACTTTAGTCTAGTGCAATCTTTGTTTGTTATATGGCATATCTGTCTACTATCAGGCCTCCAGAATATAAACTGATCCATCTTAAGAAAGTATTATGTTAGGATATATGAAGTGTTGTTGTTCCCCCTTGCATTGAACCTAGACTGTTGGGAATTTTGATGTTTGATAATCTTGCAAAGTATATAGATATAAACAGAAACTTTCTAAATGAAGAATATAGGATACTAGAAAATGTAGATTATAATTTAAGAAGGAGACTATATGTTGTAAATAGATATGCAAATAGTTATGGAAAATGTACTTTTGCAAACTAGGATACCAATGCTTTTAAATGCGTTACCTGAAGAAATTTTGAACGAACTTAGAGTAAATAAATTCAAAATCAAGTTAAAAAATCATCTTCTATCTATAAGCAACAACTAAAAAGGCTTACGCATTTTAAGTAGCATTGAAGGAAAGAAGGATAGTCTACTTACCATAATCATAGGATTAGGTAAATGTATCACACGAACACAAAATAATAAAGCCACAATTGGGGAAACATTAACACCGTACCGGGGTTTTCTCACAACATTAGGTAGACAAGAGTAAGGACTGATTTTACACTTAAAACATAACACATTTGATTTATTTCAACACGGTAAAACAAACATGTATAAACACTCAAAAATACTCTATAACATTGAATAACATAAAACATCTTTCAACATAAATTAAACAACAGAATAGGCAACATAAAACAACAACCAGCAAGCAATCTAATTCTGTCAGTCAACAAAATAAGTTCAACGTCATCACAATCAAGAATAGACTGCAAGTGAGTTGCAGTACCAACCTCTCTCACGCACAAAACGAAAATCCCCAAACGCACAAGCACTGTAAAAACACGCCAATACCACAATCATCAAACATGAACCATCCAATTAAAATAACACACACGCACACATACACAGTTTTAACTGTTTAAAATATCTATATCTTTCCCTTGATTTAAGTAAATATGTATGTTTCTAATCATAAATATTCAATTACTGTTATATAAATGTTAAAATGTAAGCAATAGGTAAAAATAAAATATTATGTAATTTAAATGTAGATTTTCCCCTCAAATAGCTAAGCTAGAGGGGATAAATTGTAATAAAACTGCATGATCTGTATTATGTTTTCTGAATAAACGTTTTTGAATTTGAAAAAAAAAAAAAAAAAAAAAAAAAAAAAAATATATATATATAAATATATATATATATATATATGTATATATATATATAATATATATATATATTATATATATATTACGTAATTTAAAAGCGAAAATCGTTGAAAAAAATATTCATAAGGCTTAACTGTAGCAACATGCCAACCCTCCTTAACTGAGAAAAACTAAGAAAATTAAGTCTAATTCATGTTGAAGCCCGAAGCTGAATATTCGTTTAGGTTCTTTGAAAAGAAGAAAAAGTAATATTGCTGTATATTCCCTTCTTTTAATTTCATTACATTTTAATTTAATTTTTATTTAATATTATTTTTTACAATAATTCTTCATTATGTTTTCATTCTTCTTCTAGTATATATATATATATATATATATATATATATATATATATATATATATATATATATATATATATATATAAGTAGATATGAATATGCCCGGTTCTAGACCACTTTTGGGACAGACAGAAAAATCAATGTAAAAAATACTGTCCATTGAACCATAAACAAATCTAATAAAATCTAACAGGAAAGCACGAATGTTAAAATAACCGAATCTTTAGCTGTTTTACTGTTCAATGTTTGCTTCTACATTTATAAGCTGTTTTAATGAAAAAATCAAAAAATCTTAATAAAAAATCTTTATTCTACAAAGTTAATTGTAACACAGTCTTTATCTTTAATAGTCTTCTTTCCAGTAACAATCAAGTGTAATTTTTCATTTTTGTTTAATTCTTTAATCTTTTTTTCATCCAAAACAGTCAAAAATCTGTTCGGCAAGTGTACTTTACAATCTTCCAACTCGGCAATTATTGTAAACCCGAATTTATCTTTCATTTTCTCCAAATTCAAGATTCTATGTTTCTTCTTCCTTTCTTCCAATTCATTTTAACTTCTTATACTCTTTAAACTTACATTCTCCAATATCATTTAACTCTTTCAAGAACTCCATTTAAATAGAAAAAATTTAAAGACGGAAAAAATGAAATTCGCTAACCTTCACTCGAGAAGTCGGGGAGAATGTGAGTAAAAACCGCATTCTTTTCAAGAGGTTCTTCGTTTAATTTCTCCAAATGTACTATAAAATCATCGAGGATTTCTGGTTCAAAATCATAAACAAATTCAACATCCAGATAATGAAAAAATACAGGTAATATCTTTTCATAATAAACGTGTGTGTATCGATACCTACAAACCTAATGTATTCTTTGAAAAGGAAAATAATTTTGTCAATGGTTCCAAGAGATAAGTAAAAATTTTTATTCTGTTTTCTAAATTCTGTAACAAATTTTGTTTGCTTCTTGTCTCCATATTGCAATTTTGTAAGCAGGTTATTCAAATGTGTTAGTTTATTTCGAAATTTCTTAGGTTTAGGTCTTTCGTACAAAATTAAATTACAATCTCTACAAACGAATCTTTTATCAATAATTTCTCCTCTATTATAACACTTGTAACAGTTGGCATTATACTCTTCCATTTAAACAAAAAAAGATTTTTTTTATAAATGGAGATTATGGAACTAAGTCTACCGAGATATAAATTTTTCAGCGCAAATGTTTATGTTTATATTTCAACTACCGAGATAAAGAGAAATGATTTTATTTTATTATTCAACTATTTAGGATATTTTGTATATGATTACAAAGATTATTACGGAAGAAATCGAGATTTTTTCAGTGGCGAAAGAGTATATTTTTGAAATATTAGAAGGAATGAAAGAGAATAATATGAATTTAGCAAATTATTTTTTCTTAAATAAAAAAACTTTTCTACTAAATAGTCACCAAACAACATGAACTCTCCAAAATCACTTCAGTTTCTTCTAGCATTTAAAGAACTTACCACAGGAAATAGTTATAAAGACTTCTTTGAATTACCTAAATATGTTAAACAAATGTTGATATTTTCCTTAAGTGAAAACGAATCCTTAAATGAAAACGAATTCAGAGAACTTTTAAGTACTAAAAAGTGTTCAATGCAATTTATTACAGACAACTTAGATAGTATAAATATGTTAAATGTAATAGGAGATTTTAAATTAAATAATAGAAAAATAAGAAAAATATTCCGATTTTTACAAAATAAACTAAAAACACCAACAATCTGACATTTTTCATCGCTTTTATGCTATATTTCATTGTTTATTTGTTGAAATGTTGAGAAGACAAAGGAATATCTACACAGCTAGTTTTTTAACAAGTCTTTGTAAACAACAAGATTTATCAAAGGAATTTATAAGAGATCACGCTTTTGTTGTAGATTGGGATAAATTATATGGAAAAAAACATTTACGAAACAGATATATATTGTGTGTGTGTGATTCTGGCGAAGAAAAGAGAAACGTTTGTCATTCAGCAATTCAATACGATATAATGAAAGACATACAAAATGAGTGTTGTTAGTGTGCGTGTTTTTGCGATATCTACTTAACTTCTAAGAAATTGGGAATGGGAGAAGAAAAAAGGTATCATATGTTTTATTTCAATCAACTCTAGATTTGTGACGTCTGCTGTGAGCGTTTGTACCACTAACGCTTGACCTCGAATCTCATTTTATTGAAACATGTGAGAGGCGTTTGTGTCACTAACGCTTGACCTTGCTTTGCACACGCCGTGTGTGGTACAAGGACAGTAGTGACACCAAACAATGACCTTGCTTTTCTCACGCCGTGTGAGACAATGAAATCACTGTAAAAACACTTAATTCTGTATTACAAATGAACACTTTACATCACTATTTTCACACAATGTTTTTTTTATCACAGTTTAGAATGTCTACACAAATTCACAATCTTCTTGTAACGTCTTTTCTTCGAGTCCCAAATATAAAAGTAACTTATAAAATATAATAACACTATGAATGGCAACGCCCAGTGGAACACTTCACTTCACTTTTAACAAGAAACACAGAACATCACACAATCTTCTTACTTCATATAAAAGTCTATATCTTCTTTCTTCAAACTTTGCAAATACATTAGAATCTTCTAATTGATTGATATATCTTGTTAAATTTCGTTAAAATAGAGGAGGATCAAGCATGACTGACTATACGTGGCCAACGCCCATGATGAAAATTTTTTCCGTGCGATAAACGATTATGAATATCGAAGTTTTATCGATAATAAAAATCGATGGTTACAATCGATATTAGAACTGTTATAGTTTTCCAATGTATATTAAATAAGTGAATATCAATATTTATTTCAAACCTTGTTGTTAAAAAACCACTCAACCGATTTTAATGAAATTTGGTACACATATAGTAAATACTTAACTCTTTCGACTTAACTTATCCATAAGGGTGAAATCATCCCCTATTTCTTAATATTCAAAGAAAAATAAAAAATTTTATCGGAAAAATCTGAAACTTCAAAAACAAGCGAGTTCTACTTAAAATTTCATGAAAATAACAAAATGTTCAAAATCTACCCCAATCATCCCTTATCTTTAAACTCTTATATCTCGAGAACTATTGGAGCTTTTTGATGAAATTTGGTATATAGGATCAGTAAATATTAAAGTATTTTTTAAAATCACCACTTCCGGTCCATGACCTTGAAATAGTTTTTTTCCTAATATCATCCCTATTTTTCAAAATTTTTTAATGCAATTTAAAATGTAAACTTTTATCAATGTCTTTAACAATTCTGTAAAGTTTTAAAACTATCCGACGAATAACGCGATTTTTACTGAATTTCTCTAATATCGTTCTTAATCACATCATAGGCTAAAAATTTCTCAGAGACAACAACAACATAACAAATCGCGTTTGTAACAGCTTTTTGAAAATCCATATTGATAATTATATCGTTCTTTGAACCAGAAATATTTGTCAAACTCTTTGTTGTATCAATGACATAAATAGGTCTATTCGCTAAAACTTCTTTAGGATTGTAATACATTTCCTTATTATTACAGTAAACTTTCTTAAAATCTTGATACATCTGATACATGATTCTGAAAAGACCTCCTGAAATGTTTAAATTTTGTAATTCATCTTCTGGATAATAAGAACCGTTCAATTTTACTCTGATATTTTTTTACATCCAAACTATCAAACTTTGAAGGATTTTTTTTTCTTGATTATTCTGTCTACCTGTTTGAAAACCTATAATAACGAACTTGGGATTGAAGATATTTCTATAAATATTTGTAATATCGAACGAATAAGTTGTTCCGGAAATACCTTTTTGTTCAATACACTGCCAATCTAGAAAATTAAAACATAATGTTTTGACTTTTTGTAATTTCATCAATCAACCTAATTTTACTCGTGGTTTTATAATCAATCATTGGAACTCTAATAAAAAAATCTGTAATTGTTATTTTTCCATCAACAGGCATAACATTTCCAGTTGCAGTCTTCAGAATCACATCATCGTCTTCTGCTCTTATAAAACTTAGATAAAATCCTCCTTTATAGATCGGAATAGTAACATTTTCAAAAAATCCTAATCCAAAATGAGATAAATTTCCAGCTGCTTCAAAAACACCAAATTTAAAATCTGATTCAAAGCCATTAGAAGTTTGAGAAATAACATCACTTTTTTGAATACGAAATAGTTCCTTTAAATTGTGCTTAATTGGCCACAGTTTTCGACTTCTTCTATCAATTTATTGTGTTTTCTTACTTCAATCTTAGAAAATAAAAACTGTATAATAAATTATCGATTAATCTAACATTATCAGTTCCAAGATATGCTTGACCATCTTGTTTTGTTAAAGTTTCAGAAATATAAAACTGAAAGTTAGACGAGCAAAAGTTATCTCCAAAATCAATATTAAACTCAGTTCTTTTATTCGGTTCATTCAAATGTTGTTTACTAATTGGATAGAAATTTTTAAACTCCGCCCTTTCAATATCACTAGCATATTTTCTGTAGTCCGCCATTTAATAAGAGAAAATTTAGAAATTTTAAACATCATGTATCATTTTTTCATCGATCTAATGTACGTTTTTATAAGAAAAGATATAAATTTTAGTAAAATAATTAAAAAGATTAGAGTCATTTTTTAATGATCTACTTCGTCATATTCAGGATTCTCTTCCTTAAATTTTGCGATCTCGGTCACATATTTCAATAAAATTTGCACAGGATAGTAACCGCTATCTATAATATTGTTCCAATCAACTGTATCTTTATTTTCATCCAAAAACTTTATACTCAAGTGTTGATAGAGACAAAGAACAGACATATGATCTTTTAATTGATAATGTATATTTTCTTGAATGAACTCTGATGATAAAGTTTGATATTTAGCAATGTTATACCAATTCAATTTGTTTACGTATAATCTCATCATATCTTCGGATAATTCATATTTTTTGAGAAATATCATCCCAATGTTCTTTTTTCAAATCTCTTTCGTGTTGCATGATAAAAAGATCGAAAGCACTATAATGTCCCGCCATCTCTATTTATTAAGAAAAAATTTCAAAATCAAGTTTTTATAAATTGACTCTTTTTTTGAGTTACATTCAGCACATTTTCCCGAAATTCTTTTAACTCCGTTAATGTTTGCATAGTATTTTATATCGTTTGTTGCAGTTTTTTCTTTACATCTCACACAATATATGAGCGCCATTTATATAAGGAAAATTAGTCATCGTAACCACCTAATCCATTAAATCTGTTATCAATATTTTCAAAAGTTTTTATTAACATCTTCTTTAAATTTATTAAAGTTTTCTTCTAGTTTATTTACTTTATCGAGATATAAAGAGTATCGATCATCTATACTTTTAAGTAATTCATTATTATGTGTTATTTGCTCATTTAAACGTGTACCAAAATCTTCAAAAAAGTTTTATTTTCTCATTGAAAATGTGTATCAAAATCTTCCAGAATTTTGTTAATTACTTCACCAACTAATACATTAACACTATTTTTATATGTATTAAAGTTTTTCTTCTAGTTTATTTACTTTATCAAGTAATTCACCAACATCGTCTACTGATCTTCTATTTCTGGCTTCTAACTTGTCATAGACTTCTGTTGTAAAATCTTTAACATGCTGTTTATGATTCTCATAATTTTGTTTTAGTTCATTAAACATTTTAATAGGATCTTCTAATTGAATCATTACAACAACATCAAATGGATTAATTCCTTTACTAACACCGCTAATTCTTTTTCCTTTAAAATCTAAGGCATTTTTAAACATTCGGATCATGTAAATCAACAATATCGATGTTTTCTGATAATTTTAGAGGTTTCAAAATTTGTTTCTTTAACAACAACATCATGTTTGTCAATACCAGGTTCGAACACCGACAATTCTTTTCTTATTAGCCAAACTAACATAATTCTTTTCAACTTTGATCGCTTCAGTAATTTCATCAGCTTTTTCGATGTGAGACATTAAATTGGTAAATAATTTTTTTACACCATCATCAACTTCTTTTTCCAATGTTTTTATTTTATCAGCAACTTCATTTGAACTCATGAAATTTGCAAGTTTGTTATCATATTCTGCTTTAAAATCTTCAATCTCGACAGCAAACATATCTGAATCTGGAAGGTTTTGTAATACATTTTCTAACTTGTTATCAAACTCATTTCTCAAACTATCAAAATTCAAACTATTATCTACATTTTGAATAATTTGTGTTCCAAATACGTCAAAAATATTTTGTGAATCCATATTTATTAAGCAATAATTTGTTTAAACAACTTCTTTAAAATCTTTACCAGTACTCAGTTCATTCAAAACAAAAACACATAAATGACCACAAATTGGGGGATCTTTATAGTCTTGAATCTGAGAATCATTGTAGTAGACGCTTGATTTTTTTCAAATATTTAATCAATTCTATAGGTGGTTTGTCCTCAATTCTTCCATACGAATCAAAATAACATGTATTCTTATCATTTTTATAATAACAAACCCAATGTGTTCCACTTCCCATAATAGAGTCTAAATTCACAATTCCACATTCAAATTTCTTAACTTTTTCAGGTAATGTATCTCTCATGAAGATTCCTCTAAAATGTTTAATATTTTTGCAGATTTCTTCCAATTCCCCGAATGTTAAAGGTTTAAATTTTTTTTTCAATGTTTGATTTCACGTAATTCAAAGTTTTTCTCATCTAATCCAGATCCTGTAACATCTTCCAACTCTTTATCTAACCAATTTAAATTGTTTCGAACAATAGGAATCACATCCTTTTTTAACGATTGGAGCAGCTTTACGAACATAAGGAACAACATTTTTAACAACTGGAATATTTTCTCCAAAATCTAATAAATCTTTCAAAAGTCCACCATTTTTAAGTTCTTTCAACTGATTATAAGAAAATTCTATTCTGGTTCCTTTATTGTTTTTCTTATGTTTTTCGAGTTTATTGTATTGTCTATTTGTTAAAAATATCTTATCTTCGCCATTTTTTTAGTTGATCTATTTTAAATTGAATACTAACGGGTATTTTCTTCTTAAAAGCGGATTTTATTTTTTCTTTCTGATTTTTGCTGAAGTTTACGTTCACCTCCATTTATATAGTTAAAATTTCAAGTTCTCTTCGATTCCCATTCCTAGTTTTTCTCTTCAAAAACATTGCTCCAGCTGTTGGAAGCGCAACAAATCTTTCACCTAAACTAGCATCTTTTGATAAAAATCTATCCATTGCCTTATCTTGCAAAACTTTATCTGCGATATGTCTGGAATTTGTGTCTCTATGTTTTGCATAAAAAATATCGTGTTCCATAGCAGCTTGATCTAATTTATTTATACCAGGATCTCCTCTTTTTAGTCTTTTTTCGAGTTTTGTGCCAGGCCCCAGATACTGATAAGTTGGTACGTGTAATTCAAAAGGTAAATTGTTGATAAAATCATTCAAAAGTCCACTACCCTCAATCATAGATGAACTTATTGCCGGCAAAAACTCGTTTTAAATATTTAATTCCATCAGGTTTTTCAATCATTTCATCAAGTTTGTTCGAAATAAAATCTTTAATCGCTTTCTTTTCGTTCAAAAAATTGTTGTTTCCAGCCTTTTCTTGAGCATAAATATAATTAATAATTCCATCGAGTTTTGTCAAATCGTCGATATATCTGTATTCAATCTTATTATCACTGTATTTTCTTACACCTGATCCTTCGATTCGTTTTTTCCCAAATTGGTTTAATCAAATTGAGATATTATTTTCCTTTACTTGACTTTGGTTTCTTAGTTGATGGATCATTACTTTTGTAAATTGAATCAGATTTCCATAAAATTTCTGTATACTTTTTCAAGTCTTCTTCAGAATATAAACCGTCTTTTGGAACATCAGTGCCCTGTTAATAATCTCCATAAACCTTGAGTTCCTTCATATGTTTTTTCATTAATAATGATATAATTATGCTCAAAATTCACGGGCAAATTTCCAATCATAAAACTTTTCTTTTTTCTGTCCCAATACAAACCAAATTTATCATCCTTTGCTCTAGGAAGAAATTTTTTACCAATTTCACCAATTATATATCCGTTGTTCCAGGACTTATTGGTTCAACTATGGTAGAGTCTTCAATGATTCGAGGTCTAAATGGTGTTGAAGATGGTAATTTTGGCAATTCAAACTCAGATTCTGGTATCGAAATATCAGCAAATTGTCGTACAACTGGAACCAAATTCATCAAATTTTGATTATCGCTTAAAACATTTTCAATTTTGCCCTCAACATTTTTTATTGCAGATGTTACAGGTTGATTAATTTTTTGAATAAATTCTTGTTCTTTTTCATCAATTCGAATCTGTTCTTTAAATTCTTTGATTAATTTCTTTTCTATTTGATCAAGTTTTTTTGCTTCTTCTGAAGTTACGTTCGCCCATTTATTTAGGAAAATTTTGAAACGTAAACGTGGAACGTAAAACGTGAACACGGAACGTAAAACGTGAACGTGGAAACGTGGAAACGTGAACACGAAACGAGAACACGAAACGTGAACACGAAACGAGAACACGAAACGTGGAACGTAAAAACGTGGAACACGGAACGTAAAACGTAAACGTGGAACGTGGAAACGTGGAACACGAAACGTGAACACGAAACGTGAACGTGGAACGTGAAACACGAACGTGAAACATGAACGTGAAACGTAAACACGAACGTGAAACATGAACGTGAACGTGGAACGTGAACGTGGAACGTAAAAAACGAGAACACGAAACGTAAACGTGAACGTAAAATCATTGAAAACAACTAGATTATCACACGTTTATATTGGAAAATTTTATTCAAATATTTACCATTTTTAGGCTTCAAAGTTAGATTAATAGTTTAAAAAAAATCCATAGTCTTCTTTCCAAATTTTATCACACAATTCATTAAAGTGGTTAAAACTCATATCAGATCCCACATAATTGTTGTAAATCTTTCTCGAATAGTGATCGTCTTGCTTAAAAACACACAACATATTCAAATTATTTCTAATAACTTGTTTATCAACCTTTGAAAAAGCATTGAGAAAGATAGATACAAGATATGTTTTTGTGACGAGACATTACGAAATATTCCTTAATAACGTCCTGATTTTCCAAAATACAATCATCAAAAACGATTAACGAATTGGGTTTACATTCGCTTAACGGAACTATGTCCTCAGAAGCATTATAAAAATATGATATTTTCTTACTTAAGTTCTCAATATTTTCAAATCTTTCTTGTAATTTTTTTATAGGCGTCTTGTTCTAAAGATTTACTAAAAACATACAAATTGGAATAAGGAATCAACCTATTGTAGATAAAATTCAATAGTAAAGTTGTTTTTCCACATCCACTTGAACCAACAATTAACAATCTGATTGGTTGATCTTTCTTATTTTCTTCAAACGTTTGAAGTTTTATCTGATCTTTTTGCTTTAAAAATTTCTCCATTTAAATAACGAAAATGAAGCTGTTCAAGTTGACTTCAGAAAGCTCTAAATTAGTTTTAAACTTGGAACATCCTATTCATTTAGAGGAAGAATCAAATTATTTTATCGGTTTAAGCGGTTTTTATTCTGACAATTTTGTAATAAATATTAGTGAAAGTTCTCCTTATTGCATAGGATTTAGTGAGAAGAACATAACAAAATACTATGGTTGTTTGTAAACAAAGGATATTATACTTTCGATCAAATAAAAAATTCCCTTAAAAATTATCTGAAAACATTCAAACAATCAGATAAATCTTTAAACTTTGACGAAAACAAGTTTGAAATGCAAAAAAAAAAAATTATCTCTCTAATAAAATTCAAATAAAATCACCAGTAAGAATAATGTTTTCAGCAATTATTGTAGAATTGTTAGGGTTTGTTCAAGAAACTATTGAGCCAAATCAGGTATATTTAGGAAATAAAACGCCAAAATTTAGACCGTTTGATGTAATTGAAGTGCACTGCAATCTCGTTGAACCTAGTTTTGAAAATCATACCGAACATTTACACAAAGAATCTGAAATTTTGTACACTTTTTTCCCAAATGTTGCTTATGGATCGAAAATCAGTGAAAAACCGAATGAAATCGATTATATTCCAATTAGAAAAAATATTAAAAGAATTCAAAAAATCGTTCTAACTATACAAGACTCTGAGGGAAATTTATTAAATAATGAGAGTAAAACAACAATTTATTTAAGATTGATGAGAGGCGATTAGATTAAAATGACGATAATGACGAGAAAAATAGCCCTTAAATGTATAAATCACTGGAGTCTATCCCATAGACCCCGAGAAAATATTCAAAAACATACGTTCTGACAAGGGTATCGAATCGCGACTCTTACAAACATTACATCCTAGTTCAATTTTTATTAATGAATCTGGACTTTACACTCAAATAATTGCTTGTTAAATTTTTTCTTTCTAAATGGAGTCAGTTGTGGATCTGCTCAATAACCAACTTACATTCGATAACACGAATATCTTAACTATTGTAGACGAAAACAATGTGATCTGGTTTAAAGCGAAAGATGTTGCAGAAATATTAGAATATGAAAACACTAGACAAGCAATCATATTAAACGTTTGATGATGATGACAAAATTCAATATTTTTACTTAAAAAACAAGGGTCTATTCGAATGGCCCCTTAACAATCTTCATCCCTGTACTGTTTTTATTAATGAACCAGGTCTCTCAAAATAAAAATTGCTTGTTAAATTTTTTCTATCTAAATGGAGTCAGTCATAGATCTAAGAAATAATCAACTAAAATTCAATAATAAAGAAATTTTAACAATTGTTGACGAAAATAATGAATTTTTGGTTTAAGGCTAAAGATGTTGCAGAAATATTGGAATATAACAATACAGAAAAAGCGATTAGAAATAATGTCGATGAAGGTGACAAATCTCAATACTTTTATCTAAAAGATAAGGTAGCCCTCGAGGGCCACCTCGCAAATATTCACAAAGATACTATTTTCATTAATGAATCAGGACTTTATTCGTTAATTTTAAGATCTCTCATAAAATAGAAGCAAAAAGCTTTCAACAATGGGTTACGAGAGATGTTTTACCAAGCATTCGTAAATTTGGTGTGTACAAACTTGAAAACAAGATTAAATATTTAGAGGACAAAGTTAAGCACTTGCAAATTAAAGATGAAATCAAAACGGAAATAATTGCAAAACAAAGTGTAAAAATTGACTTAATGAAACCAGATCTTGTTTGTAAAGATTTTGATAAGAAAAAACACCATGTTTTTGTGTTAATTAAGAAGAATCACATGTGGGAATATCCTTATTACGTTATCAGAGCTCAAAAGAGAGAAATACCGAAAAGATTGAAAGAACTTGAAATTGATTACCCCAGAAATGGAAATTTTATTAAGACAAGGAGATCCAAATAGTATAAATCTCTACAACCAAATGAAAGAATCTTTGAATATTTTATACAACGGAAATCATTTTACTACAAATATGGCAGAATCTCGACTGATTTATAGAATATCTAAATTACACGATGAAAATGTTTCTAAATTTTACTAAAAACTCTCGATTTATTATATTTTTGTTTGTAAATGTTTAGCATAACTAGGTAACCATTGTAGAATTCTTTTTTCATATTCACAAGGCATTTCGTTTTTATAACTTTCGCTGAAAATTTTTTTAGCACAATCTTTGCAAAAAGCATCTTTTCTATCTTTACTATACTGCCAGTTATTAAATTCAGAAATATTTTTAATTTCTTTACAAAAGTAACACTTTTTCTCTTCTAAAGTTAATTTGTTCATTTTATCATATAATTCCTTACAATAACAGTCTTTTCTATTCTCTTCTTGACACTTTTGTACATTTCTTTTGAGACTCCATTTATATAGAACAAATTATTACACGATGAAAATGTTAAACTCTTGAATTATGATATTTTGTTTGTAAATGTTTTTGATAATTATTTAACCATTTTATAGTTCTTCCACATTCACATTGAGTATCTTCATAATATAATCTATGGTGATTCTTCTTTACACAATCTTTACAAATATGAGTCTTTCTTATCTCTACTATAGTGATCACTATTAAACTCTGAAATTTTTTTAGTTTCTTTACATTTAAGACATTCTTTCTCTTCCAAAGTTTAATTTTTCTATTTTATCATACAGCTCTTTATGATACTTCCTATAACAATCTTTACAATTATAAATAATTCCATCTTTTCTACTCTTATCTTTATAAAATTCTTCAAAACCTTTTAATTCTTTGCACATTGAACATTTCTTTTGGGCCTCCATTTATATAGAAAAAATCTTTGACTTTCTCAATTCATATTCATAAAACTTTCCGGTTATTTCTTCATTATTTAAATCTTTTATACTATAAGTTACAGGATCTGTGTTATTAATTTGATAAATCACAAAGATTTCTCTTGAACCAATTGTTCTTATATTTGTTCGAAAATGTTTTGTTTTTTTACTAACAATTCTTACATGATCATTGACTTTAAATTTAGTTTTCGTGTGAATTTCTGGTGGAACATACTTAAAAACCGACTCTAATAACTCTTTTTCTGCATCTTTATCTACGTCTTTAGGCTTCATTTTGATTGTGCTATGAACAGTATCGTTATATTTCTTTACGATTTTTTGAAGAATATCGATCCATTTAAAGTTTTTATTAATCTCAAAAATTACTTTCATTCTCTCATTTTGAGTTTCTGTTATATCTCTCTACAATACTTGATTTCTCTTCGTTTTCAGTATGATAAATCTTAATGTTTGTATTTTCTCAAAAACATCGTTAAATTCTTTATTTTTAAACTCTAAACCCTTATCTGTATGAAAGTAGGTTTGGAGGTTTGTGATTGATCCTTATGGCATCTTTTACTATATCTTCGAAAGCTTTTGAAATATCCTTGCCGTTTTTTCTTTTGATAGCTCTTGACCAAGCATATTTTTGAGAAAGTATCAATAACATTTAACATATACTTAAATCCATCATTTTGATCTGAATAGTTAGACATTATTACTAAATCTGCTGCCCATAAATCGTCAATTCCTAATGTTATAATTTTTTTCTCTTTTTAAACTTTTTTTCGTACCGGTGCATGAATTTCTCTAGCTTCAATCTCGATTTCTTCCTTATTCTTAGATTCTTTCTTTACTTGTTTTTCATTTGGATTCTTTATAAATTTACTCTTATTTGTCTTACATTTTGAACATTTTGCTGCAATTCTATATACAACCCGTTTTGAGTTTGAACGATTTTAGAATCTATATTTTTCGTTTTTTTTTTTCTTGCAATTTGTGGCAGTGAATCAAATCATCTTCCATTTACATGTCAAAGTTTCCAAGTTTATTTAACTCATCTAATATATCAGATTTTGCTTCATTTTTATAGCCATAAGGTACTGTATCGATCTTATTTTCTAGAACGATTCTCTTATCATCTTTAGCGTTCAGTGCCAGCTTGTTTATGGTAACTGTGTACAATTCATGTTTATAGCTTTTTATTACAGTCATCTCCCTAAATTCTTCTTTTATCTTTCGAACAAACATCTCTTCAAGTTTTCGATATTTATTGTTTTATTTACAACGCTTCTCTTAATTCCTTTACACCTAACTAACTGGATTTTTGTCTAGATATTTGTACGAGTACATCTTTGATCTTAAACCACAAAATTCTTCTAATATCTCGCCGTTCAATTCGTCTTTGAATTTCCCTATTACCTTCTTATTTTTAGTAGTGAAACATTCATGATCTTTTGGATAATCACTTGTATCAAAGTCATCTATATTTTCTTTAATAATTTTAAAAAGGGATCTCGTTTCAATTCTAGAAAATAACTGTCCTGTATCCATGTAACACAGATTCAAATCTGGATCAAACTTCTTTAATTTGTTGTAATAAAACTCTTACATTAGCAATTTTGAGAGGTCGAGAACTGAAAATCCTATGTAAATCGGTTTGTTAAAATTTAACCTTTTGTTTGTACATGTGACTCGCTATACAGTTGTCGTCAAAAGATGTTAAAGCATTTGAAATTTGTTTTCTTAGCTTGTTTCATTGAAAATTCTTCATTTCCTAGTCTAATATCGCATCCTGTTTCTCACATTTTCCATAGATTTTTCCAAAAACTGAGTTGTTCATCAGCTTATAAAAGTCCTTTTCAAAGTCGCTTGTAGCTTTGGTTCTCATGTTTGTGTTAAAATCAATGTATTCTTGTCATAAAAGGCTTCTGATCGAATGCAATAACTCTATTCACATGTTTCAAAATCATACCTTGTTCCAAATAGAAACTTCAAATTTCTCGAATGAACAACGTATTCCAGTTTTATCCAGTAGAGTTGTGCAAAGTTTTGTTTTTTAAAATGTTCTGGAGCAAGAGGTAAATCCTTGTGATGTTCGTGTAAAATTTGTTGGATATCCAAGATCGACTTCGAGAATATAGCCATAATCTTCGTCGCCAGTGAGTTTCTAAAATTGTTTCTTGCCACTCTTCTTTTGTATACGTTTTAGGATCCATCCACTTGATATCACTAAACGGGAGTTTTTTTGCATAAGACCATACCCATAAAGGTTGTTTGCATCGAGATAGAGTAAATAGTTTTCGGGCTTTGTCTTATCAAAATCTTTTAAATATTTGTGTTATTTGCTTTCACAATATCGTTTAATACACTGAGAAATGCCTCCGCGAATACCTTTTTTTCGATCATCAAATACATATTATAATCACTAATTAATTGTAATTCTATCTTCGTTAATTTTAACATAGCATCCCAATGCCAAGACTGGGAGCTGTTAGATAGTGTGCTGGATCAAGCTTATAGCAATATCAAACATATATTCCTAAAATTTTCAAAGATATCAGCGAGCAATAGAACATCTTGAATGTTATAGAGATCAGAGTAATTTCCTAGATATTTCTCTTTTAATTTGTTCCAAACATTTAAGTAGTGTTTGAAAATCTTTCTCAGATATGCTCTCATCTGTCAAAAGAGAATAGAAATCTTGAATTCTCAATTCTTCTGTGTAATCAAGTTTTTCAATACTGTCGATAAATTCATAGGGAAATATTCCTTTTCCAGATAGAATTTTAAAAATCTCGTCGTCGTCATTTGGCTGTCTTTCTATTATCTCATTCAGTCCATCTTGTATAAAAATGATTTGTATGTTTGAAGTCTTCTTTCTTTAAATTTTTCGCTAATTTTTCGATAGATGACGCCATGGAATCTAAACGTGTCTACGAAAGAGAATTTTATGAACTTTCTAGGTTTGTCACCATCAAATTCATACCCGTATCCAGAATTTACAGAGTAATTTATATATCGTTCATATCGTTCATCGGTGTTTGCAATCAAATCAACATTACCGTATTGTTTTAGCCAATTCTTTTATGTACAAATGCGTATCGTAATTAGACATATTGTGACAGAAAACGGGAATATTCTGAGGAAATTTCAAATTCAGATTACAAATTCTATGAGCTGCACCTCGAAATTTTCCAGTCAAATGACAGTGATCTCTGCATTTTTTGAATGCATCATAAGCAGAACTCCAATTATCTGGTAAAAACCCTAAAGTTTTTTCAGTGTCTTGATTACGATATTTCTTCACAAATGTGGCAAAGATTTGAAATTTTGATACGAAATTTCTTCTTCGTCAGTCAATTTCATGGGCTTCATGTTCTTTGAATTATATTTTTTTAGCTATGTACTTCGATAATTTATTGAGTTCTTCAAACAATTTTGCAGGAACGTTCGGCAACTCTTCTTCATTTTTTGCTCGATAACATATCGGGCTTGTACATACGATTGGTCACATTAGACACTAAATATAGAGTAAAACCATAAGGAATATGCTTCTGAATCTTGGTTGTAGTCGATTTTTGCGGATTGTTTTTGCATGTGGGAATCTTCTCTAATATGCTTTCAAAATCCATATAAATAACGTACGGATGGCTAAATTTCTTTTGGTAATTGGTAAATTTAGTTGTTTTGACCCGGAAACGGCATAATTGGGCTTGCAAACTTCATGTTGCTTACAAATTTCTAAATGATCTGATAAAAGCCACTATATTTGTAGAAATGGCTTAAACATCTTCGACACAAGAACGTCTTGTGAGCATTTTTTGATATCTGTGAACTCGCTAATCTACTTAAATCTGTTATCAAAACATAATGGGATTTAATCATCTTGTTTAACATACAATAAATCAACTTCTAACTTGGCGTCATAAACTTCTGAAATTTGCAACGGTGCTATGTGTAGTTATTTTTCATCAAAAGTATAGACATTTACAGACATTTTCGGATACTTGTACTTTGCTTTGCTGCTTCGTTTTTTCAAATAATTGTATATCTTTTAAAGACATAGGATAGTCGAATCCAGAAAATATCTCATCGTTCACGAATTTTTTCGTATTGTTTTGCTCTGTCAACATGAGTCTCGGGTTTTTCAATAGCGCATCGGATAGAGTAAAATAAAGCAATAATCATCTTTATTTTTGATATTTACACAAGCTTTTTTATCTTTGATTTCCTTTGGTAAATCGATATATGATCCTGCGTTCATAAATTCATGTTTATTAAGGCTCAAAACTAGTTGTTTACAACTTTTAAATGTCCATCCGGAACCTTTATTTGGATTATTCCGTTTGTTCTCGATGTGTTAATTTATTAAATTGCTTAGTAATAAAGTCGTTTACGTCAAAGATTTCGTCTGCTTTGATAGTAAAATACATTAGACATGTTTGCGGTTCACCATTCACTAAAGTTCGTTTCGTATTCACATTCCAAAGAGAGATAGCCCTTCATATTTTTAACATTTTCTTGAAATTTCTCGATTAAACTTTTAATTTCTGACCGCATAATTGAAAGATATTTGTAAATTGACATGGAATTGTCGTTCAAGGTTTGTTAAAATGTATTGCTTGAAAAGACCGTGTATTGAGGATAAAACTTCTACATCAATGATATTTTCGGATTTTACTTTAAGAGTTTTATCAATTTCTTCGATCATTTCAGACTTAGTTTTATCGTTTGTTTCTAAGGACAATTTTTTCAGCGATTGATTGAATTTTTTTCATCATTAAATAGATTGAGATCTTTTTTATCTTCCTTAAAGCTTTTCTTTAATTCACGCAATTTTTCTATATTATACATCTTTTCGTGACCATCGATTTGATTCTCTTTAGCCCAAGTCCTCAAATAATTTAGTTCTTTATTATAAATTTCTTTGTTCTTCAAATGATTTTTCGAATTGTAATGACGAGTATAGTGATGTTCAAAAATGTCTTTTTTGCAGTATGGGCACTCTATCTTTTTCCGCTCCATATTTAAAGAGCAAAAAATTTGTAAACTAAAATTTTGAGAAGTGGTGATTTTTGTGACAACTTGACACAAATCAGCACAATTTCTGGTCAAATGTTTTTCAGATTGTTCTATTTAAAGAGCAAAAATTTGTAAAATTAAATTTTGAGAAGTAGTGATTTTTGACACAAATCAGCACAATTTCTTGGTCAACATGTTTTCAGATTGTTCTATTTGTTATAGAAAAATCTTTTAACTAAATTTAGTTAAAAGATTTTTCTATAATAAATGGCAGCGCTGTTACAAGAGTTGAATAAGGTTGGTGAACTAAGATTCAAAGAATATAAGAAATTAGTGGAATTGGAAGAAAAAAAAGAAACATAGAATCTTGAATTTGGAGAAAATGAAAGATAAATTCGGGTTTACAATAATTTGCCGAGTTGGAAGATTGTAAAGTACACTTACCGAACAGATTTTTGACTGTTTTGGATGAGAAAAAGATTAAAGAATTAAACAAAAATGAAAAATTACACTTGATTGTTACTGGAAAGAAGACTATAAAAGATAAAGAAATTATAACAATTAACTTTGTAGAATAAAGAATTTTTTATTAAGATTTTTTGATTTTTTCATTAAAACAGCTTATAAATGTAGAAGCAAACATTGAAACAGTAAAACAGCTAAAGATTCGGTTATTTAACATTCGTGCTTTCCTGTTAGATTTTATTAGAATTTGTTTATGGTTCAATGGACAGTATTTTACATTGATTTTCTGTCTGTCCCAAAAGTGGTCTAGAACCGGCATATTCATATCTACTTATATATATATATATATATAATTGTGTTTATAGCAGTTATAAAATATTATTTATTTATATTATTTGTAATACTACAGCATGTATATAGTATCGTGCAATAATTATCATCTTGATTACCCTGCCTTAACTCCATTTACTGTCTAAATATTATTCATTGTTACAAAATTCCTTAGTTAGTTATACTAGACTTCTCATACTGATTTAAAAAGTATGCACTCTTTGTAAAACTAACGCGATTGTGAGGCGTAGTTGTTTTGTGTTTATCGCAATTATCTGCAGAATTTAGGCTCTTAAGAGGCAAGATAGAAATTAAATTATTGGTAAAGTATTTCGCTACCGTGATCTCGGCCGTCTTAAGAATACGGCAAGCTGATTTACTGGTTTGATCGAGGATCTTGTAGTATTTGTGTAGATGTTAAAACTTGCTACAGTGTGTAACGTGCGTCAGGCCGGCAGTCTGAGTTTGGAACTTGTGTTTATCAGAAGCCTGCGCTTACATCCATTTTGTGAACTGGCATCTCTTGATTGTGCTGAACGTAACCAAAAAGTTAAGTCCATTGCTGAATAATATCATTGATTTGCACATTTCGTCTCACTTTTGAATATTTATATATTCCCCAGTACTTTATGTAAATCTCGTTCAAAATTGT
>NW_025783702.1:0-10000 GCF_021130785.1 Homalodisca vitripennis
AATGCACAGTATCTCATGGCCAAAGTTAGGATGTAAACAGTAAAGTTTCCATGAGATAAATTATGAAATACGACACGAGCCTGACAGAAGAGTAGCAGCCTCCTTCCATTGTTGAGATGTATGTACTGTACCACGTGTGTTGCGTCTTGCAGCTATGTTCTCTACCTCTGTATATTATCTTGTATTGTTTTTATAGGTGTTGTTTAGTAATGCTACAGTATCTCATGGCAAAGTTAGGATGTAAACAGTAAAGTTTCCATGAGATAAATTATGAAATACGACACGAGCCTGACAGAAGAGTAGCAGCCTCCTTCCATTGTTGAGATGTATGTACTGAACCACGTGTGTTGCGTCTTGCAGATATGTTCTCTACCTCTGTATATTATCTTGTGTTGTTTTATAGTCGTTGTTTAGGTATGCTACAGTATATCAAGGCAAAGTTAGGATGTAAACAGTAAAGTTTCCATGAGATAAAT
The DNA here is from genome assembly GCF_021130785.1 of Homalodisca vitripennis. NCBI lineage: Eukaryota > Metazoa > Arthropoda > Insecta > Hemiptera > Cicadellidae > Homalodisca > Homalodisca vitripennis. The sequence continues at coordinate 477 of NW_025783702.1, forward strand.
TATGAAATACGACACAAGCCTGACAGAAGAGTAGCAGCACTCCTTCCATTGTTGAGATGTATGTACTGTACCACGTGTGTTGCGTCTTGCAGCTATGTTCTCTACCTCTGTATATTATCTTGTCTTGTTTTATAGTCGTTGTTTAGGAATGCTACAGTATCTCATGGCAAAGTTAGGATGTAAACAGTAAAGTTTCCATGAGATAAATTATGAAATACGACACAAGCCTGACAGAAGAGTAGCAGCCTCCTCCCATTGTTGAGATGTATGTACTGTACCACGTGTGTTGCGTCTTGCAGCTATGTTCTCTACCTCTGTATATTATCTTGTATTGTTTTATAGTCGTTGTTTAGGAATGCTACAGTATCTCATGGCAAAGTTTAGGATGTAAACAGTAAAGTTTCCATGAGATAAATTATGAAATACGACACAAGCCTGACAGAAGAGTAGCAGCCTCCTTCCATTGTTGAGATGTATGTACTGTACCACGTGTGCTGCGATTTGCAGTTATGTTCTCTACCTCTGTATATTATGTTGTCTTGTTTTATAGTCGTTGTTTAGGAATGCTACAGTATCTCATGGCAAAGTTAGGATGTAAACAGTAAAGTTTTCCATGAGATAAATTATGAAATACGACACAAGCCTGACAGAAGAGTAGCACCCTCCTTCCATTGTTGAGATGTATGTACTGTACCACGTGTGTTGCGACTTGCAGCTATGTTCTCTACCTCTGTATATTATCTTGTCTTGTTTTTATAATCGTTGTGTAGGAATGCTACAGTATCTCATGGCAAAGTTAGGAATGTAAAACAGTAAAGTTTCCATGAGATAAATTATGAAATACGACACAAGCCTGACAGAAGAGTAGCAGCCTCCTTCCATTGTTGAGATGTATGTACTGTACCACGTGTGTTGCGCTTTGCAAGCTATGTTCTCTACCTCCGTATATTATCTTGTCTTGTTTTATAGTCGTTGTGGTATATGGAAATATTTAAACAATTTTCCGCTCAACGCTCAAAGTATATGAAAAAAGTTAAGCAATAAATAAATATAATGTTTTGTACATGTTAATTGATAATTTGAAATTTACAATTTTTCTCTCGGGTGGTAGTTTTTTCCCACATTAATTTTCCCACAAAACTCGTGTTAATGAAGATATAATATATAATTAATAAATGGCCAATGGCGTTAGTGTAGGTGGTGGTACCAACGGTTATTGCAAGAATAACCGGATCAAGCAACGTCGAGCGTGGCTGCTGCTTGGATGGGTGACCGCTGAGCGATCCTGTCCTTGCAAGCAGCCCGCCTGCCCGGTCATTGGTGGTAGTTCGGAAGTCACCTTTTAGCCCTTGTTCCCCAGGTTAAGTGTTAGAGAGGTTTTCTTAACCCCAACTTTATCTTTTAAAAAAGTGTAATAAGAAGTTTTTACTCAAAAGAAGTAGTTTTTATTCGCGCTCTGCATAAGATGAAGAAAACAAAACTTTAGGCCTAAAACATTATTAGAAGCTGACAGTTGCAGGTAAGTCAGACAAATTATCAGGTAGAGTTACACATTCCCGCTGAGTACCAAGGCCCAAACAACTTTCTCTTAACTCTAGACGAACTTAATGCCTTAATGAAGAAGCAAAAGTTGTTTCTTCCTGAACGAATATTTCTTCAGTGATATAAACTCATATAGAACCAATAAACATAAAATTATACGCATAGTGCGCCGAGAATGTTTATTTATAATTAAATTATAAAAAAAATAGATACAATTTTTTTCCAGTAGGTACAAACCATTTTTATTTGATCATAGTCCAAAAAAATCTTCTGATTCATTCTTTTCAAGGGTGCATTTAGTACCACAAAACATTTTTGTACCTTAAAAACACGATAAAAAAGTAAATTTACATACACTCCTACTTTGTGAAATAGTTTTTCCAGTTTCCGTAGCATATTTTATTTGGTAATTAAAAAAACTATATTTATTTGTAATATACATTTGCATATTAATGGGTGCTTTTAATAGATATACACAACGGTAGTTTAATTAAATATAAATCAGAATTATTTTTAAGATTTCAGTGGCCTTCCGTTAGTTTCTAGTTTTAAAAGGAAGCGGATTTAGAAAGTTTAAAGGTAAAGGGCCACCTAAAGTGCACTGAAATCTACACATACTGTAAGATAAAAGAACAATGGAGTCTTAGAGGCTAGGTCATCCATACTTGGCAGCTTAAACTTTCCCTTAAGTGAATACAAACTCGTGGTCTGGAACATTTACACTTAAGCTTAGGCTCAATGTGTGGTAATGAACAACTTAACTGAAATGTGTTTTCTATATTTATTGGGTAAGTGTTAACAAAAGCCATTTCACTCGTAGGGTTGGAGAATTTAATTTCTGACTGTCTGTCAGTCTGACCAAAAGACTCGAAATTGTGTATGAAGCTTCATTTTTATGAAGCTCAAGGAACACTGAGTTAGGTGATGATGCAAGTCAATCCACGGGATTTGGCTGAGCGTTAGGCAATATGTTTACATTTATCCTATTGTTATCAATAATGCCAACTTGAAAAATAGCAGAGTAAATAAATTTGTAAAGAAAATTTAGTGCATATGAGATTTTAACACGTGAATGTAGTATGTGGCAAGATATCTCTGGAGAGATTTCGTCTGCAGACGAAACTGAATAAGACTTCATTTCTATAGACAAAAATGAGTTACATGTTGGCGCATGGCCAACTAGAGAGTCGGGATGAGCATTGTTGAAGCTTGTCACTCAGTTAGCTGACGAAAATTTGTCTTTTGTTTTGCCTGGGTATGGAAAAATGTATTTTCTGTAAGAGATTTTCTTTAATTGAGCATCTCTCAATAATATTATAGACCTCAATAATATTATTTCAAGAGCTACTATGGTGGCGTACTCCTTGCATCACAGAAAGTAACTAATTCATTCATGGTCTCAGAAAACCACTGTGATGCAAATTGTACATATTTACTACACCTCCTTACTGTCGTTATAACTGTATTTTACTGTCGGATGTAGCAGTGAAACCGTTATATAACAGTTCTTTAATAGGTTATAGAATACGTGACGATGTTCATCTTTTTATTACCATCATTCTGTCCTGCTTGTTTCTAGTTGTGTACCGGATGTAGCAGTGACGCGGTTATGTCATTTGTTTAATAGCTATAGTAGGGCGATGGTAATACTTTTTACTGCCAAAGTCTGGTTCTGCTTCCGTCTACCTGCTATTGTTGATGAGCAATACTTCTGGGTATGTGTAACGAAACGGTTATATGTCAATACTTCACCGGGTATAATATCGTGTTTTATTTTCAATAATCAAAAGCCTTTAGTTTTGTGTCAGATAAATTTAGACAATAACACAACACGATTGTTGAGTAAAATTATGCCGTAAAATGGACATTATTTACTTATTGACAGAATTTTACGTCGTATGAATGAAAAGTAATCAAGGAAACATTTATTTTCATATTCCTTTTAGTAAAATGAAGTATTTTACTTCTTTAGATTCAGTCCATATTCAATACCCGTTCGATGTTGATTATTATCTAATCGATCGCAGTACATTGGTTATCTTATTGGAAATCCTAATAATATTATAAATGTTAAAGTGTCTTTTTTGTTTTGTTTTCACGCTTAAACTACATAACCGATTTTATTGAAAGTTTTTTGCATGGACATTCTTACAGTTTTCTGGGAACCAACATAGGCCTATCCTTATTTAGTAAATTCCTCCGGGGTACGTCCTCACTGGTCGTTGAAGTAGCGAAAAATGCCATTAGTCTCAAAACCGTTGTGTGAATATTAATTGAATGAGCCTGTCAAATGTAATATTTGTGTTCTGTGTAAACATAGCTTACTATTTTCTGTTGGTAATTCCATTTATAGTGGGTAAATGGTATCTAAAGAGTAAGAAGAATTTACATTTCAACGATTAGATAAAAATATCTACTTTATAAAATAATCCTAAAACATAAAGACATAATAAGGTCTGAATTTTACTCCGAAGAATCCCTTTGAAGCAGTCTAAAATAACTACGTTAGATTAAATTTCGCTGGACACACTTCTTTTGAACTAACGTTATAATTTCCAGCTCTCAACTTTCTAAAGTATTAAAAAAACCCTTGTTACTATAAGTTTAAAAGACTGATATAAAACCCATCTTAGTTCTCTCTGGATAGAAGCAGACTTCCTTTGATCTGCGATATATATTTCCTTGGTCGGAAAAAATCAACTATGTATTAAAACATGGTAAAGGACGGAAGTATATGACAATGGCCATAATTATAAACTTTTTAAAAACATATTTTCCTTGATTTATAGGCAACAAGGCAAACTCCAACATCGGGCGTCGGAAATATGATTCACTCGAACCAGCAGTGGTCATAAACTTGCAACACCTTTTAAATTTCGTGCAAAGAAGCAGGTAACAGCTGATTGCAGCGCAGATATACACAAATCTCATTCCTTGCTAAAAGTTTCATGATTTCATGAGAATTTCGAGTTCCCCAGATTCGTACGCATATATAACTTGACGCCTATTAACACATCCGTTAACATTAAAACTTTAACCTGTTTTAGGTCTTCTGTAAGAAAAGCTATTCCAAAAATAGCTGTCCCCCGGATAATACCAAAGTAACCAAAAAATACATTAGTTTTCAGCTATTTTTCAACATACAAGTAGCAACTGATGCTGTTTTATTCAAATCTGCTGGCTTCAATCTTTTGTTGTGTTGAACTTTGTATGAATGTAAAAATGGAGCCTTTTGTGTAAAAACTTTGTGGTGTATTTACTGATGTTCCTAATTCCAAGACTTCGCTTAGGAAGGCATAGTCTTATGTTTCCAACTGATTGGTTTGAGTCTGGTCCGTCTACCAGCTACTTTGATTTTTCACCTGGTTTAGTATTTGTGAATTGCTCATACCAACTGACCAACACTGAACGTTATTTCTGTGGAGTAAAGCTTAGTTGCACTTAATTGCACCCGATGTACTAAAGTAACTGATTTTAGTTCCCTTAATAACATCACATATTTAGAATGTTCCTTGATAATTAATATGGTTTTATGAGATTAGTAATTAGAATAACAATTAAAAAAGCTTAATTTGTTAATAAGTGTAAACAAAACTGTTCGTCCTACCAGATACAGTGGTACCGACGAGATGTTTTTATTTGCTCCATAACAGTTTTATACACGTTTAAACTCCACCATTATTTTATGAAAACCCTGCATTACAATTAATGATGCCTCTTCAGGATTCCTAAATTCACCCAAAAAGACAACTGTTAATAAGGCTAAGCGTTAGAAATGCATTGACTCGCTGAACTTGAATCAATAGAGAAGCAGCCAGAGGGCGTGGTACACAGAGAGACACTAATTCGATCTGTAATGCTGTAAATTGAAATGTCCGTCGACCAGAAAATAATCTTTCACTAAAGTAAAGAAAACCTTAATGGAACCCCCCTGGCGGTTTTTAAAATAGCGAGAAAAGTGTGTTATTCATTAAGTTGAAATTGATTACTCCGTTCTTTCAGAGCGTTTAGCTTTTTGTTATAACATTTCTTTCAAAACTCATAACTTTTTTGCTACATAAATCAGTTCGTGAAAACAATAACTCTAAAAAAACTGTTGTTTTTGTATGTATTAACACCATCCCCTCCTAACGAAGAGGATAAATTCCAATTCTCAAGACGTTGTGTTATACCTATTGTAGCATATAACGATGGCAAATGTCAGAAATTTTGTTATTCTTTCAATCCTTCCACCGTCAATAAAAACCTTTAAACAAAGAATAAGGGGGTGCGACTTGACCTGACTCTTCAGACGTCCTCCCTAATTGATAATGGTATAGAGAGTGTCATTATTTTATTTTAATATTTTCATTGGCGATGATCAAACCTGCAAAAACATAAGAAGTATACTTTCCATAGTACTACTTTTCGGCGGGTTAAAAAAAAATCATTTAATACCAACAAACCTCGATAATTTTAGGAATAAAGATCTGAAGTTTTATTGTAGATGTCTTCATTTAAACTTGAACAAGTCTTTGAGAAAATAAAAAGTTTGATTGTTTAAAAAGAAACACAGTCAGAGTCAAGGAAATATCTCAGACAAGGTAACTTTCATAAAAATTTATGAGGAACGTATTCTTAAGTAAATACATTGCTGAACCTTTTGCATTTGTTTTTAATTTTATTTAATAGCAAAACTTTGAAAAAATATTATTCGCAAAAAAAGAAAAATGTTTGTTAACATCAGTGCTTAACTTTATTCACTTGACCTTGAAATTTTAAATAAAAATTAATAGAAACGTTCTGTAAAAAGGATAGTTACCTGTGATATACGTGTTACCAAATTGCTTGAGCGTTTCTCTTTAGATTAACGAGAAATTAATCAATGACACATTTAAAAGTAAAAAAAAAAAAAAAAAAAAAAAAACAACAAGTGACTGATTGGAAAATGTGTTAATTCTTATTTGCTTAAAGTTTGTTATTGACGATGGAAATATTGAAAGGATAACAGGATTTAGGACATTTGCCATCGTCTGTGTAACTAGTATAATAAAAGGGTTGTACCATTATTTAGTTCTACTTCATATAGTACATATTTTCGCAACCCAGTTACTTGTTACTGGTTAGTATAAGTTATATCCGATGTTCTTGGAACTAAATTCTTGGCGGATTGATAACCTAATTGGCACCCGTATTATTCTTTTCTCTCGGGAACTTTGTAGCTGCCGAACCTCGCTACCGAAGGAACATCTCACACGCCTTGTCCGTAAGTAAAAAATTTATATTTCAATATTCATGCGAGACATCTAATTTATCTAATTAATCTAAAAAAAGTATAAACTTTTAAAGTAACTTAACTTGAATGTGTTTTATTTGCCAGATCAACTTGGATAATATTTGTGGCGATGTCCTTCTGACGAGACCACGTTGTGTGATTATAAGTTGTCTCAATAAATGGCTAATACCGTCGCGATTTTATTTTAGGCGAGTTGCAGTTGACTCTTCGAGCTCACTTCTTGAGATCAAGCCAATTACTTCAGGTTTTATTCTTCCAGTTTACTAATTTTCCCCTTTTTCGTCTACAGCTACATTGTCGAGCCCAGAATGCTGACACCCGCGTTTGTGAGACAAGTTCATCGTAAGGGGATCCGTAAAGGTTATTTTTTAAGTTTTAATGATTATTAATTTCGAAGGTACAATTCATAGAACATTGGAATTTTAGGCCCATCCCATGGTATCATATTTTAGTTCATTCATACTCTATTTGGCAGCAACGTGGCAATACTTTATTTTATCTTACCAACTAGAAGTGGTGCTTTTATGTTTATTTGCCAATATGAAACATAAACGTAATCTCCGAATTTCGAGTATTCATTACTACGACCTCAGCGGTATCCAACCCCATGTGTATTGTCCATTCGGTACAGTGTGTACATAGGTTAAAATGTATTCAGAACGCAATTTGGCACAATCTGCTGGGATAATTTGGAACTACTGCCGAATACAGTACAGATACTATCTACGGTTATCTTGCATTAATAACGGCTGTGAGATTAGGTCAATGGGATTGTTTACACATTAATATAAGATATAAATAAATGGATATGCTAATTACATGCGCACGTAGTACATTTTACTGTATATACACAAACAGATAGGTCTAATAAATCATTGCCTTTTCTTATAAACTACAACTTATTTGTATTCTGTATGATGATAAAAAAACTACTGTAAAAGACAAAATAAAGTGTATCTAAGATTGTATATAATGCAACAATTACGGTATTATAATTTTTCCTGCATTATTATATGCCGGTATTACAATACGTTAATTGGGTTTATATTTATGAAATTTTTGTCATTAGATGATTTATGTTTTAAGTTTATAAATTAATAGGCACTTTTAAAAATAAAAGATTACGTTGCAAATTCGAAGGAAACATACTCTTATATGAATATATCACCAACATAAATGCGCCTCTTTACCAACATGGGAGGTCATTAATTGATTATTTTTTACTGTTACTTGTTAATATGAAAAATGGTTGTAACTACACATTAAAAAGCTTGTTCCGCCCTAAGATGTGCTACTGGTGCAAGTTTTATAGAGGTTTCCTTTAGCGGAAAGCGTTGTTAATAGCATTTGTTATATTTTTGAAATGTTCTCTGAAAAATGCAATCTCTAATTGTAGCACTGTCACAAATAAAATATATACAAAATAATAATAATAATAAAATATATATTATAAAATATATATTTTATGTAATTATTCGAAGATATGCTTTAAGTATTGTGTTACTTAGTTTATATAATACTATTTAAGAAGGGACTATTACTTCAATTTAAAGAGATTCTGATATGGGCGTAAATTAATAGACATGAAGAAAACATCTTCTGTAATTTAAAACTAAAATTTATTATTTATTTGTTTGTTTTCACGTCCTTAAGTAGTACATAAAAATAATTCAACTCATAAAAAATAAGACTAGTTGATTGTGCCTACTTTCAAAGGAAAAAAAAGATTATCCCGAGAGACAGCAAAGAGCGAAAATAACTTTTAAATCACAACAAAAAACACTTGAATGTGTTGTAGTTACTTTGTTGAGATTCTAAACACGCTAGACACTAAAAAGTATATAAATTAAAAGTAAATAAAGAATTCAGTGCAATGTTGAAATAAAATACTAAGAATTCAGCGAAATAAATTCCCAATACGTTTTTGAAATAGTGTTATAAAAGTTGCCCTGTCTGAGATGTCTCCGCTGCTCTATCTGTATTACTTTTGAAACAATCAAACTTATATTTTCTGAAGGAGCAGCAGGAGGATGAGCATAGATAATTTCAATAAAACTTTGTTTTGCCTTTACTTAAAAAAATTTGAACAAACTTAATTTGTTTTATACATTTTTAGACTCTCTTTTCTGTTGCCACTTAGTAAACTTAAACTCAGAGTAAAAGAATGTAGATAATTACAAATAATAAATATGTTGTATTTAATTTATGAACTTAGATCGTTAAAATTCTTTATAACCAATTATTTAACTCGTTAGGAAAGTAGAATTATTGTTGACTATGTAGATAAAAGCATAGTAAACTTTCAAGTTTCAGAAGTAAGAGTAATATAGTGGAAAAATGTGATCGATTAAATTGTTATTACTCGAAATTTATTATTTAATTAAAAGAACTAATCTGAAATCAAATGATTTTTTGAATATAATTCACTGAACATACATGAATGTATAACATTTACTTTATACAAACAAATGAATTGGTTGTAATATATCGGCTTTTTTGTAACTCGTCATATATAAAAACACCTTCATTTCCCTTACAAATTTCTAACCTTTGCTCTCTTACAGTTAAGTATTTTAAGATGAACTCCTTAAAGTTTTGATTTTGTAATTACAGTTCTCGGTTATTGGTTTGCGTATACTGATAGTTATGTGGACAACTGAAATTTTTACTAGGTAGCCCATTCTTTTTTCGTATGATTATTATTTGA